>NC_084611.1:55696778-55941778 GCF_033978795.1 Nerophis ophidion | reverse complement strand
CACATCATAAATACAATTAAAAGTTAAAGTTAAAGTACCAATGTTTGTCACACACACACTAGGTGTGTTAAAATTTGTCTTCTGCATTTGACCCATTCCCCTTGATTACTCCCTGGGAGGCGAGGGGAGCAGTGGGCAGCAGCGGTGGCCACGCCTGGGAACCATTTTTGGTGATTTAACCCCCCAATTCACTCCCTTGATGTTGAGTGCCAAGCGGGGAAGTAATGGGTCCCGTTTTTATAGTCTTTGGTACATGGCCGGCTCTACGCAGGGGCAAGAAGGGGCAGAGCCCCCTTAAATAAATGTCTTGCCCCCTCAAATCAAAATTTGAGAAAGCAAATTTTAATAAACTCACAAAATTACTACATTACAAGTTGACAAAATTATCTGCACTAGCGGAAAAATCCGCCGAAAAAGGGACACACATGATATAGTAGTGTCGGCTTCCCTCCCATCCCTCCCTCCGCTGTGCGTGTATTTAACATTCAACAGGCTGCGCAGCAGACACACACCCGCACACACACACCCTTCAGCCCTCAGTAAACATCCAATCACTGTTGCATTATGAAAGTAAAAGAAAAGGAAAAGTTGTCTACATTTATCATATACTTGTTAGGATGGGTGTATTTGTGTAGTCTTATCTGTCATAAACACGTTTATCGTCGCGGACTTTCGGTGCTACGGAGTTTCTTTTTTTTTTTTTACAACTTGACGAGAGCAGTGACAGCGGAGGCTCTGAGCCATAGGCGTCACTAGACCTAATACTGTACTGGGGCACACCTGGGGCACAAATAATTCATGTAAGTGTGCAAAGCGCGCAAGCAAAAACATTTTTAGCTCTTATTTATCATAAAAAATACATAAATAGTGCTTTAAACTATGAAATCATATCAGATGATGTTGTATGGATCTTTGATTAACCACCTGAAGTTAACTAATGCTTTTGACCTACTTGTGCACTTTTTTACTCCAGACTTCTAAACTGCTACTGGTAAAAGCAAAAAGGAAGAGCAGTGAATCTTTTTGAAATATTTATTGCAGTAATCATCTGCAAATTTAACATCTACAAAAGTAAAACAAAAAATAAAGCACCCCTACATCTCTGGGTTCTTTTATATTATTTAATTTCCATTTATGGCAACGTGGCTAATCCTATTTTAGATAAACAAAACTATAAAATATACACAAAACAATAAAGCCACAGTAGTAGAATAAATGAACAACTGTTGTGTGTCTGTTCAGGTAATCATTTTCTGAGAAATAAACTGTAACGTCTCCTTTTCATTTTTGCAAAGTGGTCAATCACTCTGGACAGACATGGAAATATTACAGTAACTGTTATACAGTTGACCAGTGGTTCCCAACTGCTGGGTCGTGACATAAAAGTGGATTGTGTGTCATTTTCAGTGAGTCGCAGTCACATGTGTGCATGGAAAAAAAAAAGTTTAGGGAGAAAAAAATCAAATTGTGGCAACAAAACCAGATATTTTTAGCTATCTTTCTAGTGACTATTAGTGAGTATTTTAGCAAAAGGCAAACCGACTAACAAGTTGGAGGAGGACTCAGGACAGACATGGAAATATATTTAAAAAAAAATCTAAATGGGGCAACAAAACCCGATATTTTCAGCCATCTTTCTGAAAACAAATACAGAAATGTTACTATTTTTTCTGGAAACAAAACCAGATGCTTTAGCTGTAGCCATTTTTCTGGTGACAAAACAAGATTATTTTAGTCAAAGTCACACCGATTAACAAGACAAGTCTACTGTGCTATTTTTCTGTGAAATAAACTTGAATGATTTAAAAATTTGGCTCACGACTTGATGATATGGAAAAATGTTTTTCTTCCTGAAAATAAACCATTTGAGAAGCACTCAACTCACACATGCTTATTCCAAATCATCATTGATGCAGAACCAGCAGACAATAACCAACATTATGTTTCATGTTCATTGGAAATTCCCCCGACAGCTCGTACAGCAAATGAATATGTTTGTCTTGATACAAGGAATAACGTTAGCTCACTTAGGATCAACTTAAGACAATGATGTTGCCTAGCTAGCTAGGACTTCACTTACATCTCTCATTCCTGCTGCTTCTTCTCTGCTGCGGGCAAATAACTTTCTGATATCCATCTAGGAGTTACAGTTTGAGTCAAATCAAAATCAAAATAATGTAATTAACAAATTGTTGTTGGCTAACGTTACCTACCTCAGCAGTGATTCTCACCCCCCCCCCCCTCTCTCTCTCTCTCTCTCAACCGAAGTCTCGATCCACACGTGAATAAATGACCATATTAATTAGCCATGTGCTCATTGTTTCGTGGAGTGAATACAGTAGCAATCAATCACCATACTAAGTAGTATGTGCGCTGTTGTCTATGTTATGTAGACTTAAAACTCTGAAGCGTTGTTTTTTATCGGTGAATTTTTTACTGGGGCACTGCAGATCAACAGTGGGGCACGTGCCCCAGTGAGATCTGTCTGGCGACGCCCCTGGCCCACGTCCTCTGCATGTGACAAACTGAAGACAAGTGACCTGTGTCTGACAGACCCCTATGTAAAGCCCCGCCCCAGGCTGTCGTCCTGTACTGTTGTTGTTTTTCTTCATGTAATCACAGCAGGTTTTTCTGTTGTTGTTCAAGCTTACTTATTTTCTGCTCCAGCTTCCAGCAGCTCACAAAGAGAAAGGTAATGCTCTGTAATGCATCCATTTTTCAGAGCATTTAAAAAGTCTAGTCCTGCTCCTGCATGTAGTAGTAGCAATGACACTACTGCAGGTACACCAGGGACAGCAGCTAGCAATACTGCACCTTTGACACCAGCAAGCACTGTTTCTCCTTCACCAGCTCCCTCCGTCCCGCCAACAAGCGCTCCCCCAAAGCAGCCTGCTCAGCTACCCAGTGACTTAAATGGCAACACACCATCTCAGCCAATACTGGGTGGCTACCCAAAGCGTGCATTTGGTACAACATTAAGATCATTCAATCCTGCCTGGTACCGCACACGACCATGGCTAGAGTATTCTGTGGTGCGGGACGCCTGCTTCTGTCTCCCCTGTCGGAAATATGGCAGCGCTGTTAATGTTTCCCCCCCTGAGGGATTGCCACCTTATTGTGGTCATGGGGTTTGCGTGCCTCAGTGACCGTAAGAGCTATACCAGCAGGAGCTTGGTCTTCAGGTGGGACACCCAAGTTGGACAGGTCTGAAGGTAGAGGCCTGACAAAGTGCAATCCACTACTCCAGGCTGGGGTTGGACACATAGCTAAAGACCCATTTCAATGAAGAAAGCATTGTTACTATAAGCACAGGAAAAAAAGTGCTGGAGCATGATGTGTACACATGATGCCCCCTTCACATTTCTGACTGCCCCCTAATATAAGCATGCCTAGAACCGCCCCTGCTTTGGTATGACTCAGCCGGGGTTTGAACTCACAACCTACCGATCTCAGGGCGGACCCTCAAACCACTAGGCCACTGAGTAAATAAACACACAAAATAACACACACGCACACAGGGTATAGAAAAAGTCAAAATATTCTGACCTTTGGATGAGGGTTTAATTCTGGGAAAATGTCCCAAACCATATCTTCAACGTGAGGCCCTCATGACTTTAGCCTGAAAAGGTAAAGCTACCTTTTTATCTGAGCTGTGCACTTCTCATTCTATTAGGAAAAAACCCCGTATGGCTCAAGGTTACACTCGATCACCAGGAGAAGTCATTTTGGCAAGACAGGGGGACAAATCCAAATAGCCTAGTCCCTATTCCTAACATCCAATCTGATATATTTATTGGATTTTCTAACAATCAGACGAAATAGGTACTGTCACACAAGATATGTTTTTTTCAGATTTTCTTTGCAGTCTTCAGGCAATCGCAACTGGTCTGGACCCATTTAAAAACGGATTTTGAGACATTTGAAGATATTTTTACAGTCATCACCCTCGGATACACCATATTGCCAAAAGTGTTTATCCACCTGTTTTGACTCACATATGAACTTGAAGTGCAATCCCATTCCAAACCCATAGGGTTTAATATGATGTCGGTCCACCATTTGCAACCATTACAGCTTCAACTCTTTCAGGAGGGCTGTCCACAAGGCTGTGGAGTGTGTTTATACGAATGTTCCACCATTCTTGCAAAAGTGCACTGGTGAAATCACACACTGGTGTTGGTCGAGAAGGCCTGGCTCTCAGTTCTAATTCATCCCAAAGGTTTTCTATTGGGTTCAGGTCAGGACTCTGTGCAGGCCAGTCAAGTTCATCCACACCAGACTCGGTCATCCATGTCTTTATGGATCTTGCTTTTTGCACTGGTGCACAGTCAGGTAGGAAAAGGAAAGGGCCTGCTGCAAACTGTTCCCACAAGGTTTAGGAGCATGGACTTGTCCAAAATGTTTTGACAACCTGGAGCATTCCAAGTTCCTTTCACTGGAACTCGAGGGCCAACTCCTGAAAAACAACCCCACATCATAATTCCTCCTCCACCAAATTTCACATTCGGCACAATGCAGTCCGAAATGTGTCGAAACCTCCAAACCCAGACTTTTCATTTTGACGGATCTGTTTTTTGTATTTATGGTCCAATATGGCTCTTTCAATATTTTGATTTGCCAACCCCTGACTTAGACGATAACACAATTAGACTGAGAATTGAGTTAAGTATATACAAAAAGAACCAAAAAGGTTGACAGAAACGAAATCCAATCATATTTAATTGTGTCTTGTCGATGGGCGGGACGAGTTGGCGGTATATTCAATCACAGCTCTTTAAAGCCGTACTTTGAAAGAGAAGGCATACTTGCCAACCTTGAGACCTCCGAATTCGAAAGATGGGGGGGCGGTTGGGGTTGAGGTGGGCGGGGTAAGGAGGGCGGGGTTTGGTTTGAGCGGGGATTGTATATCGTGTTCCAGAAGAGTTAGTGCTCATGGGGTTCGGGGTATTTGTTTGTGACAGACTCGCACTGTCCGGGTTCCAAGGACCACCAAGGAATGACAAAGCTGCAGGCAGGTTTAGACTTCTTTATTTTTCAATAAAGACACCATCTCTGGTCGGGTCGCTATTAAGCTGCGCCTCCCTCTGCTACTTGCTCCGCCGTCTGTTTTTCAGCAGCACGTCGTTGTTTCCCTTTCGCTCTCGTTTTCCCGTCGCTCTTGCGCTGCATCCGCCTCCTGTTGGGTCCGTCTCCTTTCTCTGTCTCTCTCCCCCACCTTTCCGGCTGTTGCCCTTTTACAGACTACGAGAGGATTATCTAACTGTGCCCAGCTGGGCAGCCCGTGCGCCTGATGACGATTGCAGCGTCGCTCCCGGCGCATCCCGCCTCGCCGCTCGCTCGCCGTCCACGCCTCCTTGCGGTAATCTTGCAGCGGGCTACGGTGTGCCCTGCCTTGCTGTCGGACTGCCGGCTCCGCCTCTCCACATTGTTCTGTTGTGTTTATGTTGTGTTACGGTGCGAATGTTCTACCGAAATGTGTTTGTCATTCTTGTTTGGTTTTGGTTCACAGTGTGGCGCTTATTTGTAACAGTGTTAAAGTTGTTTATACGGCCACCCTCAGTGTGACCTGTATGGCTGTCGATCAAATATGCGTGGCATTCACTTGTGTATGTTGTATATATTACATGACTGGGCCGGCACGCTGTATGTACGGAGGGGAATCGGATGTGACGACAGGTTGTAGAGGACGCTAAAGTCAGTGCCTTTAAGGGACGCCCCCAATATTGTTGTCTGGCCAAAATTGTTGTCTGGGTGGAAATCGGGGGAAATTCGGGAGTAATGTTTACCCCGGGAGATTTTCGGGAGGGGCACTGAAATTCAGGAGTGTCCTGGGAAAATCGGGAGGCTTGGCAAGTATGGGAGGGGGTTGGTTACGAATGACAGCCAATCCAATGCTTTTCCTTTTCAGAAAAGGACGTCAGTGGTCCCCGCCAAAAACAAAAAAAAAAAAGTGTGTTTTTAACCTTTTTTACTCGTAATATGTGCACAACTGGGATAAAGTGAAAACAACTCATTTGATTTTTACTGTTATGATGCCTTCAGCCGGAGTCAGCGATCGTGACATCACAACTGTAAATTACATCTATTATTCGTCTGTCAAGAAGTTATTACTCCATGTGAGACAAAAACTCTATTTCCGTGGTTATTGGAAAAATATGTGCTGTCTATAAGCTACATATAATAATAACAGACTTTTACTGTAATCAGGTTTTTGGATGCATTCATGGAATCCATGTATTCTTGGGTGCCAAAAAGTGATTCAATATACAATAGGGCACACCGGATTATAAGGCGCACTGCCAAGGAATGGACTCGTTTTATATATATATATATATATATATATATATATATATATATATATTTTTTTTTTTCATTTATTATTTGTGTGTATATATATATATATATATATATACATATATATATAATATATATATATATATATATATATATATATATATAAGAAATACTTAAATTTCAGTGTTCATTTACTTACACATATACACACACATAACACTCCTCTACTCAATTTGGAGTTAAGGGTTGAATTGTCCATCCTTGTTCTATTCTCTGTCACTATTTTTCTAACCATGCTGAACACCCTCTCTGATTGGTGTGGCACGCACAAAAGTGCTGTCATCAAATGTACTACAGTCTGGAAACTTCCATCTCTCCCTATCATGGCCCAAAACCGGTCGATCTTTGCTTCCTGAGGAGGATTTCCACTGCCAAACACTTGGTAGTCCACTACTTCTTCCCGTAGGCTATCCAGGTCCAATAGCAGCTGCGGCTTTGAATTTACAAGGGTATTTCTTCATCTTACTCGTCGCTGGCGTCGCCATGGCTGTATCTTCCTCGTTTTTCTGCTTCGTCTCCTTGTTGTGTGCGCAGTTGTGCACTGCACTCTCTAAAAGCCGTAGAGGTTATTGTCACATATGCATGTACAGTAGATGGCAGTATTGTCCTATTTAAGACTGTCACAACATTGCTGTTTATGGCAGACAAACTGCTTTACGGTAGACAAAAACGTGACTGCTGTTGTTGTGTGTTGTTACAGCGCTGGGAGGAGGTTAATGAAACTGCCTAACAATAAACCAAGATAATTCTACAGTTATAACGTCATTGGGCAGGCATGCTGTTTATATTGTGGGAAAGCGGACGTGAAAACAGGCTGTCGACACGTCACTCAGGTCCGCATGGAGTTGAGTGACGCCTTAATTTCGGGAGATTTTCGGGATAAAATTTGTCTCGGTAGGTTTTCGGGAGAAGCGCTGAATTTCGGGAGTCTCCCGGAAAATCCCGGAGGGTTGGCAAGTATGTATAAGGCGCACCAGATTATAGGGCGCATTAAAAGAGTCATATTACTATTTTTTATTTAATTGGAAACATTTGATTGTGGTCTTCATAATATCTAATGGTGGTTCTTCGGTCAAAATGTTCCATGGATGATGTTTTACAGTCATCTTCAAGCCACATGCTCTTCAGGCTGCACCATTTTGTGGGCGGTCGTATTTACGTGGCGCACATGTTTTCTCCCCGTCATCTTTGTTGTAGTCGTGTAGCTGTCAGAATGTGGACTTTGGTGAAGTTTCCTGCTTGGATAGTTTTCCCGAGATGCAAAAGGAGGTGACGGGACATGGCGTGAAGGTGCATACATGATTTTATATATTTTTTTTAAAGTGCAAACAAAAGGCGCGCACAAGGCGGAGAACAAACTTGGCTAAGAAACAAAAACTACCACAAAGGTAAAACTATGGACATGAAACAAAAGACTTGCTAAACGTGACGTGAATAAAAAAAACTTACTTGGACAGAAAAGAGCAGAGCAGCATGAACTACGACACGGCATGAAGCAGTAAACATGGCATGAAGCAAGAGTGATACATAACCAGAGTGAACCGAGCATGAAACAATCAAAGACGCCAGAAGGACCAACTGAAAAACCAGGCTTAAATAATAATGACATGATTGACAAGAGGTGCGTGAGTCTCATGAGGACAGGTGAAAACTAATTGGTCGCCATGGTGACAAAACAAGGGAGTGAAAAAACAGGAACTATTCGAGTCTTGAAGTAACAGAACCTAACTAAACAAAACATGATCACAAGACATGACAGTACACTGAAAACAGTGACTTTTTGGTGCTGTAAACTCTACTAGAGTAACTGTCATAATTTATACCTAGTATTTTTAATACTCAGTAAGAACTAGAGTTTCTTAAGTAAAATTAAACATTTTATTAACGTAATACATGAATTATGGGGGAAGAGTAAGTTTTACTTATGTTTCCTCATACTATTTAAATGTTTAATAGTTGTACGTACATAAACTTAAAAATATTACATAAACTTTACTCTGAAAATCTAGTGTTTTGAAACGCATGCACGACAACACATGTGCACAGCAAAACAGGCTCTGGCCGACTGGCTCTGCTCCGGCCGTTAGGATCACTTCACAGAGCACTGCAAGGTGGCATTATGTGTAATTCTTGTCTTGCGTTTATAATGTGTTACAGAGTCGATGTTCTCCAGAAATGTGTTTGGTGTGGGTTCACAGAGTGTGGCGCATATTGGTAAGAATGTTAAAGTTGTTTATATCACAACCGTCAGTGTAAAAGGTATGGCTGTTGACCAAGTATGCAGTGCAATCTCGTGCGATAAGGAGCTAAACGCATGCATCCTTCCGGCACGCACACAACATGTTGTAAATGTGGGCGTGGTGTGTTGCTGTAGAGCAGTGGTCCCCAACCACCTCGCCGCGACCGCTGAATAATTTTGTATTACATTTTTTCTCATCACACTCAGTTTTATACTACATGTCATTAGTAAGCGCATGGGTGAGAAGAGGTTTTAAAATTATTAGCGCACCGGCGGCTTTTCAAGGAAATACGGTATACAAAATGTTTTGAGTAAAATAATGTTCCTGCTGATGAAAAACAAGTAGACTTTACTTAATTTGTTTAAATAAATATAACTTAAAACTTGGATGTAATTAAGTAACTGTTACTTAATATCTTCACAACTGTTATGTTATATGGTAAGTAGAATTTACTTGATACTGGCAAGTGAGGGTTACTTGATGTTGCAGCATTAAATTTTACTTAAATCATTTGCGTGTAAGTTTTTCAAGTAAATCTTATGAGTTATTTTTTGAAGTGTAGCGTGCAAGGGGGGAGTGAAAGAAGTGTCAAAAGATGGAGCTAACTGTTTTAATGACTTTCAGAATTTACTTAAATCAATAACTGGGCAGCATCTCCTCTTCCGTGGCTCACTCGTGCAATAACAATGCCGGAAATGTGTATCGTGAAAAAACAACCGACCGGAACTCTCTAATAACTAAAGTTCCTTGGATGAATAATTAAAACTCATTATGCCGGTATGCTTTAGCACTTTTATGTCGAGTTTACTGACAGATATAAGTAAGAACTTTATGCTACTTTATATTACAAATGGCAACAGCGGAGGATGAATGTCCCATAACAAGAAGATAGAGGCAGCTGAGATAGGCTCCAGCACCACCAGCGACTCCAAAAGGGACAAGCGGTAGAAAATGGATGGATGGAAGAAGAGAGAGAAAAAGAAGAAGCTTATTGACTACAGAGTCAATACGGACTACAAAGGCGGACGCGTGCAATTTTTCAGGACTTATGCAGATACCAAATACAGATCAGCAGGCACCAGAAGGTAAGAAAAGTTGCTTTGCATAATATTGCAAAAAAAATCAAATACGCCAGATAATGCCTTACCTTATACACACACCATAATAATACTCCTATGTTGAAGCACAGTACAATCCATCAAGCGGTGCGGCTTCATAGCTTACTAAAGTCGTTCTAAAACATTTTGATAGATTTTTTATATATATATATCCATCCATCCATTTTTCTACCGCTTATTGCCTTTGTGGTCGTGGGGGATCGCTAGTGCCTATCTCAGCTATTTCACTTTTTAATTTTCCTGAAGGAATCAATAAAGTACTATCCATCTATCTATTGCAGTCTACACATATATTTCTTATGGTGTGACTGCCATCCACTGGTCACACCTAACATTTCGTCCATCCATCCGTCCATTTCTACCGCTTATTCCCTTTGGGTTCGCGGGTGGTGCTGGAGCCTATCTCCGCTACAATCGGGCGGAAGTCGTAGTACACCCTGGACAAGTCACCACCTCATCGCAGTTGATATACATCCATCCATCCATCCATTTTTCTACCGCTTATTCCCTTTCGGGGTCGTGGGGGGCGCTGGCGCCAATCTCAGCTACAATCTAGCGGAAGGCGGATTACACCCTGGACAAGTCGCCACCTCATCGTAGGGCCAACACAGATAGACAGACAACACTCACACTCACATTCACACACTAGGGCCAATTTAGTGTTGCCAATCAACCTATCCCCAGGTGCATGTCTTTGGAGGTGGGAGGAAGCCGGAGTACCCAGAGGGAACCCACGCATTCACGGGGAGAACATGCAAACTCCACACAGAAAGATCCCGAGCCTGGATTTGAACCCAGGACTGCAGGACCTTCGTATTGTGAGGCAGATGCACTAATCCCTCTGCAACCGTGAAGCCCAGTTGATATACATAATGTTCTATATTTTCAATGGCACATAAAAAATGTTGGCGTTGTTTACTTGAGTCATATTGCAGTCTTTAGTAACTTTTGTGTGTGAATGCCATCATATTGCAGTCTACACATATCTCTTTGGTGTGACTGCCATCTACTGGTCACACCTAACATTTCATCCATCCATCCATCCCCCCATACATTTTCTACAGCTTATTCCCTTTGGGTTCATGGGTGGCGCTGCAGCCTATCTAAGCTACAATCGGGCGGAAGGCGGCGTACACCCTGGACAAGTCGCTACCTCATCGCGGTGGATATACATAATGTTCTGTATTTTCAGTGGAACATATAAAATGTTGGCGTTGTTTACTTGAGTCATATTGCAGTCTACACGTATCTTTTGTGTGTGACTGCCACCATATTCCAGTCTACGTATATCTCTTATGGTGTGACTGCCATCTACTGGTCACACCTAACATTTCATCCATCTGGCCATCCATTTCCTATCGCTTATTCCTTTTGGGTTCACGGGTGGCGCTGGAGCCTATCTCAGCTACAATCAGGCGGTAGGCGGTGTACACCCTGGAAAAGTGGCTACCTCATCGCAGTTGATATACATAATGTTCTATATTTTCAATGGAACATATTAAATGTTGGTGTTGTTTACTTGAGTCATATTACAGTCTACACATATCTTATGTGCGTGACTGCCATCATATTGCAGTCTACGCATATCTCTTATGGTGTGACTGGCATCTACTGGTCACACCTAACATTTCACCATGTACCAAATAAAATAGCTTCGAGGTCGGTAAGCAAAACCAGAATTGTTCCGTACATTCGGCGCACCGGGTTATCAGGCGCACTGTAGTGTTTTGACAAAAAAAAAAAAAAGATTTTAAATGTGCTTTATAGTCTGAAAATACGGGAATAAAAGTAGCATTAGCCCCAAATGCAGAATGGCTTTTTTTTTTTCAGAAAAAAAACTGGAAATTGAAGATCAATTATGTTTTCTATTACAATTTAAACTATTGTCGCACTTGCAGATACTTGTAATATTTCAGTGCTGTAAGTAAAAATAAAGTCCATGCAGCTTCAACAGCAAGTTGGATGTCTTCCTCCCCACACCCTGTTTTTCACCTCTGGTGTATATTGGACATTGTGTTTGCCGTTCAGCTCCATTTAAACCCTCAGCCGCCTAAATGTCCAGCTTGTTAGCGGCATCAAGCCAGCGAACTCGCATTGGTGTAATGAGGAGGCAAGCGGGGAAGCAGCGGGCCCATGAGATTTGCCGGCCTAGCTTTAAAGGGCATCATGGTAGACGGACGGCTCGAATGCCAGTATGGAAGATACAGGGTTATAAACAGTCATAACAGTGTGATGCCCACTGCAAAAGACATTATGGTTACTTATGATGCATCATTTGACGATAAAAAAAACAAAACAGTTGTGCGTAGAAAAGGCTGGGTGGGGGATAGTGAAAGTGATATGAGTTATTACAGTTGGTACAAAATACGGCTTCTAGACAACAATATATAAAGGTATATATGTATATACTTTTATATACAAATATACCTATATATATATACTTATACTGGCTCACCTCCACTGGCTACCTGTGCACTTAAGATGTGACTTTAAGGTTTTACTACTTACGCATAAAATACTCCACGGTCTAGCTCCATCCTATCTTGCTGATTGTATTGTACCACATGTCCCGGAAAGAAATCTGCGTTCAAAGAACTCCGGCTTATTAGTGATTCCCAGAGCCCCAAAAAATCTGCGGGCGGTAGAGCGTTTTCTATTCGGACACTAGTACTCTGGAATGCCCTCCCGGTAACAGTTAGAAACGCTACCGTAGTAGATGCATTTAAGTCCCATCTTAAAACTCATTTGTGTATTCTAGCCTTTAAATAGACCCCCCTTATTGACCAGTTGATCTGTTGTTTCTCCACGAGGAAGAGGGGGGGCAGAAGTCTGGTGGCCACGGATGAAGTGTTGGCTTTCCAGAGTCGGGACCCGGGGTGGACCGCTCGCTTGTGCATCGGTTGGGGACATCTCTGCGCTGCTGACCCGTCTTCGCTCGGGATGGTCCCCTGCTGGCCCCACTATAGACCGGACTATCACTATTATGTTAGATCCACTATGGACTGGACTTTCACAATATTATACTAGACCCACTCGATGCCATTGCACCGGTCGCCCTAGAGGGAGGGGGTTACCCACATCTGCGGTCCTCTCCAAGGTTTGTCATTGTCATCCCACTGGGTTGAGTTTTTCCTTGCCCTGATGTGGCATCTGAACCGAGATGTCGTTATGGCTTGTGCAGCCCTTTGAGACACTTGTGATTTAGGGCTATATAAATAAACATTGATTGATTGATTGATTGATTAATTGATTGATTGATGTGTGTGACAGACTCTCGCCGTCGTGCGGGTTCCATGGACCACCAAATAGGGACATCGTTGAGCAAGGTTGATACTTTGTTTATTTTTTCAAATAAAAATCTCAATCCTTGTCGCTTTTCAGCTCCTGTTCTCCACTCGCTCGTCGTCTGCCTCTGGATCTCTTCCTCTCTCGCTCCGCCTCAGCTTCCCTCTGGCTCCTTCGAGTCTCTCCGCCTCTCTCCCCGACGTTCACTGTCGACCTTTTAAACAGTGCGAGAGGATGACTAATTTGTCCCCAGGTGCGCGAGCCACGCACCTGATCTTGATTGTGGCGTCGCTCCCGGCGCGCCCCGCCTCGCAACTTGCTCGTCGTCCCCTCCTCTTCGCCGCCATCTTGGTCCAGGCTTCGGCGTGCCCTGCCTCTCTGTCGAACTGCCGGCTCCGCCTCTCCACAATGTGTTTAGGGTCTGAAAGACTTCAAACATGTCCATGCTCTTACTGAAAGGTTTAATCATCTGGCTGACGGAAAAGGTTTTGCTCAAGGACTTTGTAAATAAAATGTAGCTTAGAAATGAGCCGTTAGTTCTTAAAGCTGGACTATGTGAGACACTTTTTTTAAAATCGATTTGTTACACCAAGTTTAAAATAGCCAGGAACTACACCAGACAGTGTACTTCTCTTAAAGACAGCCAGATGAGAGGATGCCACAGTAGGAAACACCACTTTTGGTAGACGAGGGGGCACATAATTAATTTAAGGTTTTAAGTGACTAACGGTTTCTGTCTGTGTTTAGGCTCAAAATGCTCCAAACCTACAGTTTAGGAATCATCAAGCAAAAGGGCCATGAACGAAAAGTATGAGGAGAGCCCCGGTGTTGGTAACTTCATCAACCCTTGTGTGGTGTTTGGGTCTGTGGAACCCGTTTTCATTTTTTATTAAATAAAAATGATACAATTAATTAATTTTTCAAATTGAGACTCACTGACTTTGGCTCATTTATGTGAAGAACATATATCAGAATACATATTTAATGACCACACACCATACACTACCCCTACACATTTCTATGACATATAAGATGTCCGGGTCAACTGAACTAATAGAAGTGTGGAAATTGATATTCTGTGTACCACACGCAACCAACACACCCTCTCACACACGCACACAGCAGGCCTGGACAGGAGGAGGACAGAGTCTAGGTACACAGAACATCAGAGGGTCAAATGTGCAAAAAAATGAGAGCAGCCTTGTGTGGGAACAGCAGGGGTACAGAAACACAAAAGAAGAATTCCTGTGGGATGCAGAAACTGGCAGAGAAATTTTCCGTGTAATGTTCAAATTGTTGGCTCTTAATGCCTCACAATCAAACACTTTTATGTTAAATTACTGAACAGATCCCAACACACATCTGTTCAGTATTTTAACATTAAAGTGTTTCATTGTGAGGCAATAAAAGCCACAAAATGCAAAGGGTCCATCAGACCCACAAACGCTGGCTCTGTAACAACAATATGAACCTAAGGGTTAAAGAGCCAACGGTTTCTGTCTGTGTTACGACTCAAATTGCTCCAAAGCTACAGATCAGGGTTCATCCAGCAAAAGGGCCATGAACAGAAGGTATTAGGAGAGCCCCGGTGTTGGTAACCTCATCAATTAAAAAGGGGAGGAAGTTTACAAAACAAAGAGTGGTTTCATACCCAGGTTTTGGAGCAATAAGAGCAAAGTTAATTGTTTACACCACCAGTCATGTTCATCCCTGAGCCCTCAGATCTCCTCCATGGTCTTCAGTGGAGCCACTGTACCTTCTGCCTGAAGGCAGCAGGTGGAACAGATGATGGGGAGGGTGGTAACGGTCACGCAGGATGTTCTGCGCTCTCCTCAGACGGCGAGTGGTGAAGATGGGACTGATCTCTGCGAGAGTAGTCCCAATGATTTATCCCGCGGCTTTCACCACTTGCTGGAGTATCTGTTGGTCCACTTTGGCCGGAGAGAGAAAACCACATTAAAAATCCAGGTTAAAACCCTGCAGATGGCGCTGTTGTCAAAGTTCACCGTATCGGAATAGTGTAGGCAGGTGCTCCTCAGCTTCCCTGATGCGGACCGATGTGAGTGCCCCAAACGTAATGTTGGATGAAGCAAACAAAACAACCAGACCGAGTGTGGGCGAAAGGCAGGAATGCATAGCTCTCTGGTTAGTGCCTGGGAGCAGGTGAGCGTCCCAAAAACTAATCAGAGGCAGGTGGGAATAATCAGCAACCATGGCAACCAAGAAACAAAAACCAAAGGGTGCTGAAACAGAACTAAGGGAATCTTCAACTAAAACAAAACATAATCGGATCATCACAGTTTTAAATGTAACATGTTGTTTAATTATAATTATAGAAACTTACTGAACTTACATTTTATTTATGTACCCAATAGCATCTCCTTCCTCTGCTCTCTTAATTATTACAGTTAAAAGCAGCTCATTAAAGCTATTTGACTCGCTCATAATTACTGAAGAGATTAGTCATTGTTTTTTGTGTTTTTTATCAGTGAGGACTACAGGCCATTTGGAAAATATCACTTCTTTCACACTGTGTTGGTACAGCATTATTCTAAAATATACTACATGCAATTTTGTCTTCAAAATGATACATACCCCATAGTGACAATGTGATTTTTTTTAATTAAAAAATATATATATACATTTTAAAGAATCCATCGTACATACAGTCGGTATTCACAGCCTTTGCTTAATAATTTGATGATTCACCAACTACAGCATCAATTATTTTTGAATATGATGCCACAAGCTTGGCACACCTACAGTATCTTTGGGCATTTCCGACCATTCCTCTTAGCCCACTACTCTTTGGAGCACCTCTCAAGCTCAATTAGGCTGGATGAGAGGCCTTGGTTTTCATCTAGGATGTCTCTTTACAATGTTGCATTCATATTTCCTTCTATCCTGACTAATCTCCCTGTTCCGGTCGCTGAAAAACATCCCCGAAGCATGATGCTGCCACTACAATGCTTTACTGTAAGGACGGTATCGGCCTGAAGATGAGCTTTGCCTGGTTTCCTCCGAACATGATGCCTGGTATTCAGTTAATGGTCGCATCTGAGCGGACACTTTATTTTGTTTATGGTCTGAGAGTCTTTTGACCTGATGATCTTCCTAACCTAACCTTAACCTAACCTATTCCATAACCCCCGGAGGGTCGTTGGGGCACCACCGACAATCTGTTGACCAGCTCTCTTCATCCCTCTCTGTCCTCAGCAGCTCTCATTGCCTCAGTGAATTTCAGTTGAGTCTGTTGTCCGCTGTCCATCTTTTCTTTTGTTTCCCTCGTCTCCTGCCTCCTTGAACGATGCCTTGCAGGAAGGTTTTTGATAGGCCTGAGGATCTGATGATGTGTCCCTGTTCCTGTCGCTGAATAATACCCCCAACGCATGATGCTGCCACTACAATGCTTTACTGTTAGGACGGTAGCGGCTTGGAGATAAGCGGTGCCTTGTTTCCTCCAAACATGATGCCTGATATTCAGTTTAATCATCTCATTAGAGCAAAAACTTTAGTTTTTATATGGTCTGAGAGTCTTTTGACCTGAGGAGCTTCCTAACCCAACGATAACCTAATCAATCCCATAACCCCGGATGGTTGTTGGGGCGCCACCAACAATTTGATGACCAGCTCTCTCTATCCCTCCCTGTCCTCAGCAGCTCTGATTGCCTCAGTGAGTTTAAGGAGAGCCCATTCTCCGATGTTATCTTCCCATCTTTTCTTTTGTCTACCTCGTCTCCTTCCACCTGGTACAGTGCCTTGCAGGGTGGTTTTCGCACGGCCTGAGGATCTGGTGATGTGTCCTTGTTCCTGTCGCTGAATAACATCCCCGAAGCATGATGCTGCCACTACAATGCTTTACTGTAAAGACAATAGCGGCCTGGAAATGAGCGGTGCCTGTTTTCCACCAAACATGATGCCTGATATTCAGTTTAATCGTCTCATCAGAGCAAAAACTTTAGTTTTTTTATGGTCTGAGAGTCTTTTGACCTGAGGAGCTTCCTAACCCAACGATACCCTAACCAATCCCATAACCCCGGAGTGTTGTTGGGGCGCCACCGACGATTTGATGACCAGCTCTCCCTATCACTCCCTGTCCTCAGGAGCTCTGATTGCCTCAGTGAGTTTCAGGAGAGCCCATTCTCCGGTGTTATCTTCCCATCTTTTCTTTTGTCTACCTCGTCTCCTTCCACCTGGTACAGTGCCTTGCAGGGTGGTTTTCGCAAGGCCTGAGGATCTGGTGATGTGTCCCTGTTCCTGTCGCTGAATAACATCCCCGAAGCATGATGCTGCCACTACAATGCTTTACTGTAAGGACAGCAGCGGCCTGGAGATGAGCAGTGCCTGGTTTCCTCCAAACATGATGCCTGATATTCAGTTGAATCATCTCACCCGAGAAAATGTTTTAGTTTTTTTATGGTCTGAGAGTCTTTTGACCTGAGGATCTTCCTAACCTAACGATAACCTAACCAATCCCATAACCCCGGAGGGTTGTTAGGGCCCCACAAAACGATTTGTGGACCAGCTTTCTCCATCCCTCCCTGTCCTCAGCAGCTCTGATTGCCTCAGTGAGTTTCAGGAGAGGCCATTCTCCGATGTTATCTTCCCATCTTTTCTTCTGTCTCCCTCGTCACCTTCCACCTGGTACAGCGCCTTGCAAGATGGTTTTCGCAAGGCCTGAGGATCTGGTGATGTGTCCGTGTCACCTCAGTTTCCGCTTTAGGACCGTGGTGAGCAGGTCATCATGTGGGCCCATGGCTTGGCTGATCTTTTGCCGTACTTCTTCGTTTGTGACATGTTGGGTGAAGTAGATACCCATGAGTCTTCTGTAGCACCTCATCTCCAAGTTCTGAATTCTCTTTTGCAGCTCTGCTGTAAGAGTCCATGTCGACATTACAAGTAAGCGCCGTAATCTCACCTTTGATGCCAGACTGATGTTTGTGTCTTTCCATATGGGCTTCAGTTTTGCCAGGGCAGCAGTTGTATGAGAACTTCTGGCAAGGACTTCCCAATCGGAACTTTCATCGGACACGATTGCCCCTAGGTGCTTGAAGCTTGACATCGTGTCCGGTGCCTGTCCATTGACTTTGATGTCTGAGCGGATGCCATTGTTATTGTTTGTCATCATTTTGTTTTTTTCAGCATGGATTTCCATTCCATACCCTCAGGAGGTGGTATCCAGCCTTTCAACCAGACTGGCAAGTCTGGTTGAAAGATCTGATTAAAGATTAAAGTTGAGGATCCTCAGAGATATACAAAAAGATAGCTATTTTAGTCAACTGTTCTAGAAGGTTTCTACTTACCTTCTCCTAAACAGGAGAGTGCTGGCAAAAGTTTATTTCAAAGTTAAAATGCATTATTACATACAGAATAGTGCTGCGAGGATCCTGATGAGAGTGCGGAAATACGACCACATCACACCAACTCTCAAATCCCTTCACTGGCTTCCTGTTCCACTCGGGATTTAATTAAAAATCTCCCTACTAACTCACCAGTGCCTCCATGGAAATGCCCCCGTCTACCTCAAAGAACTGCTCACCCCTAAATCCTCCACACGAAACCTCCACTCCAAACAGGCTAACCTCCTTCAACCTCCAAGGACAAAGCTATGGAACTGTGGAACACTCTCCCTGACCACCTGAGGGCACCTCAGACTGTGGATGCTTTTAAAAATGGCTTAAAAACCCTTCTTTGTAAAAAAACATTTTTATAGATATGCATGCTGGTTCAAGCTATTGGGCTGTTTATAGTTTTACATTTTATTTATTTTTATTATCTTTATGTTATTATTATTATTATTACTACTATTGTTTTTTACACTGTGGCCCTAAAATCTATTATTATTATTATGGGCGGTACAGCTCGGTTGGTAGAGCGGCCGTGCCAGCAACTTGAGGGTTCTAGGTTCGATCCCCGCTTCCGCCATCTTCGTCACTGCCGACGTGTCCTTGGGCAAGACACTTTATCCACCTGCTTCCAGTGCCACCCACACTGGTTTGAATGTAAATTAGATTTTGTGTTTCACTATGTAAACCGCTTTGAGTCACTAGAAGAAAAGCGCTATATTAATTTTATTAATTTCACTTCACTTGAATAAAAAAAAAAAATGAAAATTGTTTTTTGTCTTATATCAGGATTGTAAATGATGGACACAATTACGCCTATACTAACTCACCTGCACTGGCTTCCTGTGCACTTAAGATGTTACTTTAAGCTCCAGCCTATCTTGCCGATTTTATTGTACCATATGTCCCGGCAAGAAATCTGCGTTCAAAGAAATCTGCGTTCAAAGAAATCTGCGTTCGAATTACCCCCGTCTTATTAGTGATTCCCAGAGCCCCAAAAAAGTCAGTGGGCTATAGAGCGTTTTCTATTCGGGGTCCAGTACTATGGAATGCCCTCCCGGTAACAGTTCGAGATGCTACCTCAGTAGAAGAATTTAAGTCCCATTTTAAAACTCATTAGTATACTCTAGCCTTTATAGACCACCTTTTTAGACCAGTTGATCTGCCGTTTCTTTTCTTTTTCTCTTCTACCCCGCCCCTCTCCCTTGTGGAGGGCGGGGGGACACAGGTCCGGTGGCCATGGATGAAGTGCAGGCTGTCCAGAGTCGGGACCCGCGGTGGACCGCTCGCTTGTGCATAGGTTGGGGAGATCTCTGCGCTGCTGATCTGTCTCCACTCGGGATGGTCTCCTGCTGGCCCCACTATGGACGGGACTCTCACTATTATGTTTGATCCACTATGGATTGGACTCTCTCTATTATGTTATAGCCACTATGGACTGGACTTTCACAATATTATGTCAGACCCACTTGACGTCCACTGCATCTGGTCTCCCCTAGAGGGCGGGGGTTGCCCACATATGCAGTCCTCTCCAAGGTTTCTCTTTGTCAATACGTGGACTTTGTTTTCCCGGAATGCAAAGAAAAGTTGGAGCGTGAAGGTAAGGACATATTTATCTATTACTATAAAAATGAATAAAAGGCGCGCACAAGGCAGAATTACAAAAACTTGGCTAATGAAACAAAAACTTGCACAAAGGAAGAAACTATGAACATGATGCAAAACTCATTAACTGTGACATGAAAAAACTAAACTTACGTGGCATGGCAAGAAGCATAACTATGAACAGGCATGAGTATGAGAAGAAGCACGGTATGAAGTGAGAAGAGGTAATGTTGCCAGACTGACTTCCTGGCAACATTGGTTTAAATAATAGTGACGTGATTAGTGAAAACAGGTGCGTGACTCAAAATGTGAAACACGTGAAACTAATGGTTGCTATGGGGACAATACAAGAGAGTGAAAAAGCAGTAACTGAGTGTCCAAAAAACAAACAGAACATGACTTAAACTAAACATGATCACAGACATGACACTCATAGCCATTCTCATCGCCGTGCCACTGGGTTGTGAGTTTTTCCTTGCCCTTATGTGGGCTCTTTACTGCGGATGTCGTTGTGGCTTGTGCAGCCATTTTAGACACTTGTGATTTAGGGCTATATGAATAAACATTGATTGATTGACAATTCAAAAAAAAAAAAGCACATTGTAGTGGGTAGCATGTTAAGCAAGAGCATGCCACATAAATACAAGAGTTAGCATTAACTTTATCATCCTGCTCTAATTGTGTAAAATGTAATGATATGAGTCCAAATGATGCCCCATTTGTAAACTGATGACAGAAACATAATGCTTCTGTTTTGTTGCACAAACACAAGGGTAGATTAAATGAAAATGTAGGGAAAAGAGAGTGAGAGATGCAAAGTGGAATAACCCCTGTGGGCATGGACATCCATAATAGCAGGTAAAAACAGAAACGATCCCGAAAAAATATAACCGCCATCAGCGCTGCAGACTGGCTGACAACAAGGAAGCCATTTCCCCTCAAATGTGTGTGTTTGTCGGTGTGTGTGTGTGTGTGTGTGTGTGTGTGTGCGCTCTGGGTTGAAGGAATAGGTGTCATATGGAGGTTGCAACCTGGCGAGGATGGTTTTCCGTCTTTATTTTTTTTCCATTAAAATGGCCTTCAGATATGCCATTGCATTACAAAGCAGCCTTGATAGCAAAAACAATGCACAATCAGAAAAACAAAATCATAAAACGAAAATTTATCAGATCATCGTGCTTTTGAAGGTTTTTGTTTGCAGGTTTTCGTGTGCAAACTACCGGAACCCCAAAAAATGACAGTCAATTTTCTTGCATTTCTACAAAAACAATGTACCTGATGGACTTTATTTGTCACCATAGAGGCGAGGATTAGTGATTTAGAAGTAGCTAAAACACTGCAGACCGGGACTGGACTCAAGCCGCTAGCCAGGTTAGCCATGTCTTAATGCACTGAGGGCGTTTCAGTGTTATACCTTCACCTTTATTGTTAGTTTTTTAAGCCAAAATGCATCCGTTCTCCCTTTCCTGTCTACACACCAGATCTGCTTGTAAGTACTCTGTGATTGTGCGCTGCCAGACATGCTCCTCTGCTTGTAAACCGGCAATGTCACGACATTACGACAACTGGAGGGGTGGTGGACTGGTACTTTTCAGAGGTGGTATAGTACTGAACATGATTCATTTGTATCGCGGTATTAAACTAGTTCGGTGTGACGGACTTTCTACCGTCCTGGTGTGGGTTGTGGTGCCATCCAAAACATGACGCATCATAACAGGTTTGACTCTGATTTATTGTTTCCAACATCATGTCATTCTCTTGCCTTTTTGTCGCGGCACTTTGCAATGCGCGGGCGTTTCCTGCTTCTGTTCTCGGGGCACCTTGCGGTGTCCGGGGTTTGGGTTTGTGGCAGGGGCGCAGCGTCTCTCAGGTTTGATCGTTGTTCGTTGCTCGTGGTCGACCTTCTCCAGTGGGTTCCTTCTCCTATTCTTCCCTGAATGTTCCTCCTTCCCCCTTTTTATGCTGCAGCAGAAGGTAATGAGATTGAGCGCAGCTGTGTGGTGTACGCACCTTGCGCTGATTGCTGTTGTCGTGCCGCCCTGCGTGTGTCTCGCTTCTCCTCTCTACTGCATGCCCCGCCTCCTGGCCTCCATCTTTGTCAGGACAATCATGTTTCTTATCACGCTGTCGGCCCGTCGGCTGCGTCTCTCCGCATACGGGTATAAAGTACAACCCTACTTGTTACCCATGTATATGAAGTATGCTGAGGCAACAAAAGTTGTGTACTGTCCTACATACAGACACCCGAGTAATCAACCAGGCAGAAGTCTACCATGAACTGGAAACTGTTCCATCAGTACTGAAGCCAGTTTTCACCATGGACTGAGAGGGTGCCGATTGAGACAAATCCCTGAAATCAACACTGCCTTGCTCAACGGGAATTTGTAGCTTCTCACATTTACAGACACGCTAAATGCTTTCCAGTTTTATGGTCAGAGGAGACTGAGCAGAGATCGAGCTCAGAGTTACATTCAAGGTGAGAACACGGTACCGACTGACAAGCTCGGTGGTGGTTGCATCATGCATTTTGCTGCAAGTGGTACTTGAGCACTGCACGACACGGACGGAATAATGACAAGTCTGGAAATTGACCTCAGAACAAAAGCTCGAAGACTGCAATTTTGGCGGAATTGGGTATTATTCCACACTGCAATGATCCCAAACACACTTCTTGTTTTACAACGGATGAACCAGGCGTGACCTCAACATTGTTTAACATTCTTGGACAGTGCTTCAAATTCAGGAAAGGAAGCATCCATCCGTCCATCCATCCATCCATCAATCCATTTCCTACTGCTTGTAACTTAAATTAACCCAAAGAATGGTTAGAATATCCAGTCAGAATTAGGTGAAAAGGGTATGTGTCGAGCTGAGATGAAACAGACTTAAGGATATGTAACCACAATGGAATTGTGGTTTACCTACAAACCCTGTTTCCATAAGAGTTGGGAAATTGTGTTATATTTAAATATAAACAGAATACAATGATTTGCAAATCCTTTTCAACCCATATTCAGTTGAATATGCTACAACGACAACATATTTGATGTTCAAACTGATAAACATTTTTTTATTTTTTTTGCAAATAATCATTAACTTCAGAATTTGATGCCAGCAACACGTGACAAAGAAGTTGGGAAAGGTGGCAATAAATACTGATAAAGTTGAGGAATGCTCGTCAAACACTTATTTGGAACATCCCACAGATGTGCAGGCTAATTGGGAACAGGTGGGTGCCTTGATTGGGTATAAAAACAGCTTCCCAAAAAATGCTCATTCTTTCACCAGAAAGGATGGGGCGAGGTACACCCCTTTGTCCACAACTGCGTGAGCAAATAGTCAAACAGTTCTAAAACAACGTTTGTTAAAGTACAATTGCAAGGAATTTAGGGATTTCACCATCTACGGTCCATAATATCATCAAAAGGTTCAGAGAACTTGGAGAAATCACTTCACGTAAGTTGCATGGCCGGACACCAACAGTGAATTACCGTGACCTTCTAACCCTCAGAAGGCACTGTATCAACAACTGACATCAATCTCTAAAGGATGTCACCACATGGGCTCAGGAACACTTCATAAAACCACTGTCACTAACTACAGTTCATCGCTACAGTACATCTGTAAGTGCAAAGTAAAGCTCTACTATGCAAAGTGAAAGCCACATCCAGAAAAGGTGATGTATCACATTGGTGAACATGCCCTTTCCCAACTACTTTGGCACGTGTTGCAGCCATGAAATTCTGAGTTAATTATTATTTGCAAAAAAAAAAAAGTTTATGAGTTTGAACATCAAATATCTTTTTTTTTGTAGTGCATTCAATTGAATATGGGTTGAAAAGGATTTGCAAATCATTGTATTCCGTTTATATTTACATCTAACACAATTTCCCAACTCATATGGAAACGGGGTTTGTAAATAAATGTTAAGCTTGTTTTCCCTTCATATTTTTGCAAGGTAATTATTATATAATAATTGTAGTAGGTCATGAGATACAACTATAAATAGGCAATTTAAACCTCACACTCTCATTACCTACTCAACCTATCGCCCTGAGATCGGTAGGTTCTGATTTCAAACCTTGGCCGAGTCATACCAAGGACTATTAAAAATGGGACCCATTACCTCCCTGCCTGGCACATTAGCATTAGGGAGTTAGATAACCAACAAATATTCCAGGGTGCAGCCACAGCTGCTACCCACTACTCCCCTCACCTCCCAGAGGGTGATCAAGGGTGATGGTTTAAATGCAGAGGACAAATTCCACCACACCTAGTATGTGTGTGACAATCATTGGTACTTTAACTTTTAACTTAAGTAATACATGCACAAAGTGCAAGCATGGTTATGAAGTACAAAGAAGCATCCTGATTGGCAAACTTATTGGGAGCCCGAGCAAAGCCCAGAAAAAAAGAAGGCAAACAGGAAGGTGAACAGAAAAATGAGAGGGCTGGATAGGAAATAATACAAAATACATGGAACTACCTCCCTGCTTGGCACTTAAGCATCAAGGGTTGGAATTGGGGGTTAAATCACCAAAAATGATTCCTGGGCGCTGCCACCGCTGCTGCCCACGGCTCCCCTCACCTCCCAGAGGGATAACAAGGGTAATGGGTCAAATGCAGGGGACAAATTCCACCACGCCTAGTGTGTGTGTGACAATCATTGGTACTTTAACTTTATTTAAAATAATCCAACACAGAACCAATAGGTATGGCCATCCTAGTCAAACTATGAGATTTAATGACAAACCAGTTTCTTCAGGACAATATATCTGCTCTTTTGCAAGCCCGTTTCATGGTTATAATACAGTTTATTTTGTCCAAATGTCTGCAGTATGCTTTTCAGCAATAATCCATTTTTTTTTCTCGCTCTCCCTCCAGCTCCAACCCCGTCTCTCCTTCCGGTGGCTGCTTATTCAGAGCGACAGGTGATTAGATAAAAAGGCCCAGCTGACTTCGAGGCAGGTCCTGGCATAACTCCGCTTCGCTGCAGGCCCGCAGGCCACGCCGCCCTCCACACCAACGATTTAAATAGTTTGTATAGTTCAAGACTTGCGGTCATTTAAAAACATCACTGCACATCATAACGGCAGCTATAGTTTCCATCTTAAAGATCTATAAAAACATTTTTTTGGGTATGTCCGGCGGGCCGGATAGAAAAGCTTAACTGGCCGCATGCGGCACCCGGGCCTTAAGATAGCTTTAGATATTCCGTTCATTTTAAACCCGCTTAAAAGTATTTTTTTTTTGCAATAGCAATGAGTACATAAATAAAAAATCGGCTTTAATTAACTGGGGCTCATATCCTGCAGTGTGAACGTAGTTTAAGTCGGTAAATCTGAAAATGACAGCCGCCTGATGACTTTTTATTCGTCTACAAAAACTGCTGAGGACAGCAACATTTTCCTTCAAAATGTAGGAATTACAACATCAATTCAGACTTGTGCACCCAATTCTTGCTTATGAGACATTTAAGTGTATGTACTGTAAAGCTTTAACCTGAGCTGGACTTAATGTCAAATACGCACCCCTGGTGTGTATTCTGAACCAGGTAAGGAAAACCTCTTAAATTCACTCTCATGCTCTCCAGATGGAGAGGTGAAAGGATTTGCTTTGTGCTGACAGACAGTGACTGATCCTGTGAAGTGGAAGAATCTGACTTTATAATGAGTTGATGTAGGTCCACGGAATAGGCAAAGGAGGACAGACGGCCTCATGTTAGTGTGGGAGCCGAAGCTACAATAACCCTACAAGAAAAAAAAATCACATTTATGAGATATATATATATATATATATATATATATATATATATATATATATATATATATATATATATATATATATATATATATATATATATGTATATATATATATATATATATATACGCACACACACTTGCAAGTAAAACTATGAGACTAAACGAGACTGGAAGATTAAATTTAACTTCTGAGTTAATCGAAATGAACAACACACACACACATATATATATATATATATATATATATATATATATATATATATATATATATATATGTATTAGAGATGTCCGATAATGACTTTTTTGCCCATATCCGATATTCCGATATTGTCCAACTCTTAATTACCGATGCCGATATCAACCAATACCGATATATAGAGTCGTGGAATTAACACATTATTATGCCTAATTTTGTTGTAATGCCCCGCTGGATGCATTAAACAATGTAACAAGGTTTTCCAAAAATAAATCAAGTTACAAAAAAAAAAATGCCAACATGGCACTGCTATATTTATTATTGAAATCACAAAGTGCATTATTTTTTTCTTAACATGCCTCAAAACAGCATCGTGGAATTTGTGGCATGCTCTTCCTGTGAGAGAATGAGGAGATTGAAGTGGGCGGGGTTGAGGTGGGGGGGTAGTGGAGTGTATATTGTAGCGTACCGGAAGAGCTAGTGCTGCAAGGGCTTCTGGGTATTTGTTCTGTTGTGTTTATGTTGTGTTAAGGTGCGGATGTTCTCCCGAAATGTGTTTGTAATTCTTGTTTGGTGTGGGTTCACAGTGTGGCGCATATTTGTAATAGTGTTACAAATCCCTCAGTGTGACCTGTATGGCTGTTGACCAAGTATGCTTGTGTGTGTGTGAAAAAGCTGTAGATATTATGTGATTGGGTTGGTACGTTAAGGCAGTGCCTTTAAGTTTTATTGGTGCTCTGTCCCTCTCCCTACATCCGTGTACACAGCGGCATTTTAAAAAGTCATACATTTTATTTTCTGAAACCGATACTGATAATTTTGAAACCGATACCGATAATTTCCGATATATCATTTTATAGCATTTTTTGGCCGATATTATCAGACATTTGTACTATATATATATATATATATATATATATATATACTCAAATATATATATATATATATATATATATATATATATATATATATATATATATATATATATATATATGTATATATATATATATATATATATATATATATATATATGTATGTATACAATGTGACCAGTGGATGGCAGTCGCACATAAGAGATAAGTGTAGGGTGCAATATGAAGCCGGTAAACAACACCAAAACTTTAAATGTTCCATTGAAAATAAAGAACATTACACATGGCGCTCAAGCATCCGTCAAAATGTTTTAGTATGAATTTTTAGCCGCTCCGCCTGAGGGCCCATTACATCTACCGTAGTCAGAGATACAAATATTACTATGGTGTGTGGATAAGGACCAAAAAATGGCACCTATTTGCAGACAAATTATATGGTGTTTTGTTTAACAATATTATGGATATTAGGGACGGCGTGGCGCAGGGGGAGAGTGGCCGTGCGCAATCCGAGGGCCCCTGGTTCAAATCCCATCTAGTACCAACCTCGTCACGTCCGTTGTGTCCTGAGCAAGACACTTCACCCTTGCTCCTGATGGGTGCTGGTTGGCGCCTTGCATGGCAGCTCCCTCCATCAGTGTGTGAATGTGTGTGTGAATGGGTAAATGTGGAAGTAGTGTCAAAGCGCTTTGAGTACCTTGAAGGTAGAAAAGCGCTAAACAAGTACAACCCATTTATCATTTATTTATTATGCAAAACCAACTTTTCTTACCTTACGGTACCTGCTGATGTGTATTTGAGATCGGCATAAATCCTGAAAATTTGCGCAGATCCGCCACTGTAGTCCGTGGTGACGAGGTAGTCGATAAGCTTCTTCTTGTTGTGGGACGTTCATCCTCCGTTGTTGCCATTTTTAATATAAAGTAACGCAAAGTTGTAACTTAAATCTCGCTATGGAAGCGCTAAAACTACCGGTGTAGTGACTTTACATAATTCACCCACGGAACTTTAGTTATTAGAGAGTTCCTGTTGGACAATTTTTCACAAGACACAACTCCGACGTTGTTGTTGCACTAGCGAGCCACGGAGGAGAAGATGCTGCTCTGTTGTTGATTTAAGTAAAGTCTGAACGTCTTTAAAACAGTTAGCTCCATCTTTTGACACTTCTTCCACACCCGTCTTTGCACGCTACACCGCTACAACAAAGATGACGGGGTGAAGACTGTGGAAGGTGACCCACGTAAATAAGACCGCCCACAAAACTGTGCATACTGTAGGACTCTTAGAAAGCGGCGGGAAGATGATCTGTAAAATCCAAATAATCCTCCTAAAATCCAACTGCTTCTATCCCTTAAGTCCCTCAATGTCCTGGGGGCAATAGACCCCCACTCTTCGGAGATTTTGTAATGGACATGTGCACTTTTGACCTTAGTAGAATAATTGTTACGGCGCACACGCAGTTTGTTTCTCCCCCCTTTTTGGGAGCACCTAGAGTTCCACAGGACACGCCCCCGCCTCGCCGCAGCCTGAGACAATCTGCAATCAGCGCACCTGGTCCTGATGCAAGGGAGCTGAATAAAGGAACGGTGGACCAAAGGATCCGGACGGGAACTTAGTTCTCAATGGTGGGTCGAAAGCCTACTTTCGCTTTATGCTCTCTGTCTTTCCCTGCGTTTTCCCACCCGCGCCTGACGTCTTTGTTTGTTCTCTCAGTCCCTTCCCGAGTCTTAGCCCTTGGAGATCCTCCGTGTTTTGCCTTTCCTCGACCCTCGACCCTCGCTCCGGACACGGACCTTGTCTCTTCTCTCCTGCCCTGGATCATCTGCCTGCCCCACGGACTGCTTTGTTTATTGGCTCTCGACAACACTTGGTAACACACACTTCCGTTAACTTTACAAATAGTTTCACACACACACACATACACACACACACACACACACACACACACACACACACACACACACACACACACACACACACACACGCACACACGCACACACGCACACACACACACACACACACACACACACACACACACACACACACACACACTCTTGGGTTTTGTCACACACACCATTCTATAGTTTATTTGGTTAGTATTGTTTAGTTTATTGTATTGTTGGTAGTTTTATATATATATATATATATATATATATATATATATATATATATATATATATATATATATATATATATATATATATATATATATATATATATGTAATAAATACGGGGCAGCACGGTGGAAGAGGGGTTGGTGCATCTGCTTCACAATACTTAGGTCCTTGGTGCGATCCTGCGCTCGGAATCTTTCTGTGTGGAGTTTGCATGTTCTCCCCGTGATTGCGTTGGTTCCCTCCGGGTACTCCGGCTTCCTCCCACCTCCAAAGACATGCACCTGGGGATAGGTTGATTGGCAACACTAAATTGGCCCTAGTGTATGAATGTGACTGTGAATGGTGTCTGTCTATATGTTTTGGCCCTGCGATGAGGTGGCGACTTGTCTGCCCAATCGTAGCTGAGATAGGCTCCAGAGCCCTCCATGACCCCGAAGGGAATGAGCGGTAGAAATTTGATGGATTGATGCATAATAAATACATAGAACTATACATCTCTTGGTGTCTTTTCCGTCATCTCCCCTCTGTAAAACATAACAATAATCCTCAAAAGGATTCTGTGACCAAATACAAATACATCAATCAATGTTTGCTTATATAGCCCTAAATCACTAGTGTCTCAAAGGGCTACTTTACAATTATATACGATATAATTTACCACAGTATCAACAATAAATCAACAAAAATCTGTACTTTTGAGTAATGTTCACAAAATCTATTCTTAGCTTTTGCTCCCGCTAGCTCTTTTTAACTTCCCGTCGCAGGCGATAAATATCGGTTACTGCGAAATGTTCGATGCAACAGTCAGTCTTAATCCATTGCTGCAGTTGGATGAGGTTATTTTAGATTTGCACGTCATGCCAGAGTGGTATGTGGCCGTGCTCAGGGGTGGGGTCCCTAGCTCACTTTCCATACCCATCTACAGACGCAAAGCTTGGATGGACAAGCATTTATCCAATTACTGTCTCGTTTACTGCGGTGGAACAACACCCTCCTCCACATCAAGAGGAGCCAGATGAGGTGGCTCGGGCATCTGGTCAGGATGCCACCCAAACGCCTCCCTAGGGAGGTGTTTAGGGCACGTCCAACCGGTAGGAGGCCACGGGGAAGACCCAGGACACAGTGGGAAGAATATGTCTCCCGGCTGACCTGGGAACGCCTCGGGATCCCCCGGGAAGAGCTAGACGAAGTGGCTGGGGAGAGGGAAGTCTGGGCTTTCTTGCTTAGGCTGCTGCCCCCGTGACCCGACCTCGGATAAGCGGAAGATGATGGATGGATGGATGGATGGTATTGATCCCTAAAGTACACCTCAGGATATATTTAGCATTGTAGATGTGTGTTCACCTAGCTTCACGTATTGTTTCCTGTTAGTTAGATAACTTCTTGTCCAGTTTAAGACTAACCCTCTGATGCCATATCGTTCTTTTTTTTTAAATTAAAATATTGTGATTAATTGTGTCAAATGCTTTAGTTGGATCCATAAAGACTGCTGCTGCACATTTTTTACCATCTATTGCATTGGTAATTTTTTCTGTACTTTCGATTAAAGCCATTGAAGTTAAAACATTGGCTCCGTATCCATATTGGTTCTCTACAAGTATTCTATTTTTATTAATGAAACTTTTTAATCTGTTTTTGAACAGTTTTTTAATGATTTTAGAAAATTGTGGAAGTAATGGATCAGGTCTATAATTTGTAAATAGATGTTTGTTTCCAGTCGTATAAATTGGTGCAACTTTAGCTATTTTCATTTTGTTTGGAAATGTACCTGTTTGAAATGATAGGTTCCTAATATACATTAATGGTCCTGAGATCTCATCAATAACCTTTTTTATCGTTTCCATATCAATTCCGTTACAATCAGATGAAGTCTTGGATTTATATTTTTTCACAATTGTAACTATTTCCTCCTGTGTCACATTTCTGAGGAACATGGAGTTGGGATTTCGCTCTATGGTATCATTATAGTCCTCAATTGAAACTGGGTCTGGAATTGTTTCCTCCAATTTTGGTCCAATATTTACAAAGTAGTTATTAAAGCTTTCAACTACTTCCTTTATGTTGTCATTATGTTTAATTCCGTCTAAGAAGTATTGGGGGTTATCCCTCTTAGTGCCATTTTTAATAATGCTTTTGAGAATGCCCCATGTTCCTCATATTATTTTTGTTCGTGTCCAATAATTCACTGTAATATTATTTTCTACATGATCGTAGTATGTTTGTTAACTTGTTTTTATACTTTTTGTACTTAACTTCTGCCTTTGTAGTTCTTTGTACTATAAATTTTCTATATAGTGAATTCTTCTTCTTACAAGCATTTTTTAATCATTTTGTCATCCATGGTTGATTATTCTTTCTCTGTTTACTACTGAGTTGCTTCAATGGACAATGTTTGTCATAAAGTATTATGAACTTGTTTAAGAAATGTTCATATGCTTCATCAACTTCTTTTTCATTGTACACATTGTCCCAATCTTGCTTTTGTAGCTCAATTTTGAAAGCAATCATCCTCTTCTCTGTGCATAGTCTTCGAAATGTCCTTTTGTCTTCCATGTTCTTTTTGTAGTTTCCATCATATATTGTAAAAACTGGCAGATGATCACTAACGTTGGTTATAAGTAAACCACTTGTAGTGTTATTATCAAAATCATTGTTAAAAATATTATCAATAAGCGTGGCACAGTTTCCTGTGATTCTGCTTGGCTTTAAGATTTTAGGATATAAACTGATGCTGTACATTGTATCAATGAAGTCAACAATAGACTTTTGCTTGTTAGGGTTCAATACGTCAATGTTAAAGTCACCGCATAAGAAAAAATTGTTTTTACCATTGTCCATGTAAGTTGCCTTGATCCATTCTTCAAATGTTTCTATACTTGACTTAGGTGATCTGTATATACAACTGATTACTATGTTTTTGCTTTTTTCCTGACATATTTCAATGGTAATACGGATGAGCGATGATCCATCCAAGGATCATCGCTCATCCATGCGGACTGGACACTGGCAGAGAGTGGGGTCGGCTGTCTCGGTTGCTTTGTTGGGTCTGCTCCTGTCTCTGGCCATGCTCCCTCTACCCCAGCGGACGGTGGCGTAGAACACCGCAGAGGCCACCACAGTGGATATGATTCGTTTACTTTTTATTCATAGCTGTATGTAGAAGTGTCTGATTGTATCTTCTGCTTTAATGTCTTTAATGTCCTCTGTGTTCTTTGATGTTTGATGTTTCCCTCTTACACACATGTAAGAAGGATGTGTAATATGGCACTGAGTTGTTTTTTTGTTTTTTTTTCCCTTGGCCTCAGTCTGCACTCCCTCAGTCTGCACCCCCCTCTCAGGCTAAATTTTATTTTTATCTTCTATATCTTTTCTCCCACCGATCTTGTCTCTGCCGCCGCACCGATCCGCCTGTCGATCTCACTATCCACTCTTCCCTCACTCGTGAACAAGACTCCTAGGTACTTGAACTCCTCCACTTGGGGCAGGGTCTCTTACCCAACCCGGAGATGGCATTCCACCCTTTTTTGGGCGAGAACCATGGACTCGGACTTGGAGGTGCTAATTCTCATTCTGGTCGCTTCACACTCTGCTGCGAACCGATCCAGGTGAGAGCTGAAGATCCCGGCCAGATGAAGCCATCAGGACCACACCATCTGCAAAAAGCAGAGACCCAATCCCGCGGCCACCAAACCGGAACCCCTCAACGCTTAGAAATTCTGTCCATAAAAGTAATGAACAGAATCGGTGACAAAGGACAGCCTTGGCGGAGTCCAACCCTCACTGGAAATGTGTTTGACGTATTGCCGGCAATGCGGACCAAGCTCTGACACTGATCGTACAAGGAGCGGACCGTCACAATAAGACGGTCCGATACCCCATACTCTCTGAGCACTCCCCACAGGACTTCCTGAGGGACACGGTTGAATGCCTGCTCCAAGTCCACAAAGCACATGTAGACTGGTTGGGCAAATTCCCATGCACCCTCAAAAACCATGCCAAGAGTATAGAGCTGGTCCACAGTTCCACGACCAGGACAAAAACCACACTGTTCCTCCTGAATCAGAAGTTCGACTATCCGGTGTAGCCTCCTTTCCAGTACACCTGAATAAACCTTACCGGGAAGGCTGAGGAGTGTGATCCCACGTTAGTTGGAACACATCCTCCGGTCCCCATTCTTAAAGAGAGAAACCACCATCCCGGTCTGGCAATCCACACCAAAAATTATTAAAGGAAAACATTTATTTTTCTTTTGAAGAACAGTACTGTGCAAAATTCTGGCAATATGTCAATGTGCTACAGCACAATTTTATAATTAAAATAACTACGTTATCATAACGTGGACTATGGTGTGGTTTGTTTTCCTGTGGTGCAAAGCGATTTAATCTTAACTCAAAAATATAAAAAAAAAAGAAAAAGAGAAAAAAGGGTATAAACAAAAGGCACTCTCAGTGGACGTTCAAAACTTGGCTATAAAAACAAAACTTGCACTAAGGCAAAACTATGGTCATAAAACAAAAACTTGCACTATGGCATGAATAACGAAAATCTTACTTGGAACAAGAAAGAAACAGGGATCATCGGCGTGGATAAAAAGGTAATGTTCAGGGTGAGTAGAAGCTGATAGAGGGTGACGTCGGCAGGTTGACTGCCTGGCAACTACAGGCTTAAATACGGTGGTGATTAACAGGTGCATGAGTATAAATCAAACTGGTGCGTGACATGACAGGTGAAAACTAATTGGTAGTCATGGTGACAAAACAAACAAGAGTGCGCAAAAACAGGAACTAATGGAGTCAAAAACAAAGCAGAATACAACTCAACAGAACATGATCACAAAGACATGACATACGTATTAATACAATGAAAATTAAAGCTCTTCAAAGGAAAACGAGCCCTCACTTCTTTCTTTCTGCCAATCATAATTTTTCTGGTCTTTGACAAAATCTGCTCTGAAGGAAGAGATGTAGCCACAGAGCCGTGTTTTCATCATTTTGCATGTGTTCTTGAAAATAAGGCTGCAAATCTGCACCACTCTAAAGGATCGGTGCAAGAGTGGCTCAGACAACTCTTTAATTTAAAGCATTGCCTCTTCTCAGGGGTTTTGGAGACCTGGTACCAGGGAGGCGATCCACTCTGTGAAATCAGCCCAGATCACAGAGTTACCCTCTCCATCCTCTTTGTAAGGTGTTACTGCAAAGACAAGATATTTAATGGTCAAACTTATTTTTTTTTTATTGCAAATAATCATCGATTTAGAATTTAATGGCAGCAACACATTGCAAACACGTTGTCACAGAGCCATTTATACCAATGTGTTACGTGGCGTTTTAACAACACTCAATAAACATTTGGGAACTGAGGAAACCCATTTTTGAAGCTTTTCAGGTGGAATTATTTCCCATTCTTGCTTGATGTACAGCTTAAGTTGTTCACCACTCCATTGTGGTATTTTGGATCGAAGGTCCGTGATATCACTCAGATTTTTTTCAGATTCTCTGAACCTTTTGATGACCGTAGATGGTGAAATCCGTTAAGTTCTTGCACGAGCTGGTTGACAAATCTTGTTCTTAAACTGTTGGACAATTGGCTCATTCATTTGTTCACAAAGGGGTGACCCTCACCCCATCCTTGTTTGTGAATGATTTAGAATTTCACAGAAGTTGCTTTTATACCCAATCCTGGCATCCACCTGTTCTTAATTAGCCTGTTCACCTGTGGGATGCTCCAAATAAGTTTTTGATGAGCATTCCTCAACTTTCTCAGTCTTTTTTGCCTCTTGTGCCTGTCGTGAGCCGTGGTCTAGGTCATGTTTTGTTTAGGTATGTGCTGTTAGTTTTGGACTCCATTAGCTCCTTGTTTGTTTTAGTTTTTATGACGACTCATTACTTTCACCTGCCTCATGTGTTCAGATCACACACCTGCTTTAATCAGAGACTATTATTTAAACCTGTTTTGCCAGTTAATTCGGCCTGGCGACATTGCTCTATATTTGCTCTGTTCATGCCATACACTGTTCGTGGAACTGTGGACCAGCTCTATACTCTCGGCAGGGTTCTTGAGGGTGCATGGGAGTTTGCCCAACCAGTCTACATGTGCTTTGTGGACTTGGAGAAGGCATTCGACCGTGTCCCTCGGGAAGTCCTGTGGGGAGTGCTCAGAGAGTATGGGGTATCGGAATGTCTTATTGTGGCAGTCCGCTCCCTGTATGATCAGTGTCAGAGCTTGGTCCGCATTGCTGGCAGTAAGTCGGACACGTTTCCAGTGAAGGTTGGACTCCGCCAAGGCTGTCCTTTGTCACCGATTCTGTTCATAACTTTTATGGACAGAATTTCTAGGCGCAGTCAAGGCGTTGAGGGGTTCCGGTTTGGTGGCCACGGGATTAGGTCTCTGCTTTTTGCAGATGATGTAGTCCTGATGGCTTCATCTGGCCGGGATCTTCAGCTCTCACTGGATCGGTTCGCAGCCGAGTGTGAAGCGACCGGAATGAGAATCAGCACCTCCAAGTCCGAGTCCATGGTTCTCGCCCGGAAAAGGGTGGAGTGCCATCTCCGGGTTGGGGAGGAGACCCTGCCCCAAGTGGAGGAGTTCAAGTACCTAGGAGTCTTGTTCACGAGTGGGGGAAGAGTGGATCGTGAGATCGACAGGCGGATCGGTGCGGCGTCTTCAGTAATGCGGACGTTGTATCGATCCGTTGTGGTGAAGAAGGAGCTGAGCCGGAAGGCAAAGCTCTCAATTTACCGATCGATCTACGTTCCCATCCTCACCTATGGTCATGAGCTTTGGGTCATGACCGAAAGGATAAGATCACGGGTACAAGCGGCCGAAATTAGTTTCCTCCGCCGGGTGGCGGGGCTCTCCCTTAGAGATAGGGTGAGAAGCTCTGCCATCCGGGAGGAGCTCAACGTAAAGCCGCTGCTCCTCCACATCGAGAGGAGCCAGATGAGGTGGTTCGGGCATCTGGTCAGGATGCTACCCGAACGCCTCCCTAGGGATGTGTTTAGGGCACGTCCAGCTGGTAGGAGGCCACGGGGAAGACCCAGGACACGTTGGAAAGACTATGTCTCCCGGCTGGCCTGGGAACGCCTCGGGATCCCCCGGGAAGAGCTAGACGAAGTGGCTGGAGATAGGGCTTCCCTGCTTAGGCTGCTGCCCCCGCGACCCGACCTCGGATAAGCGGAAGATGATGGATGGATGGATGGATGGATGCCATACACTCATGCTCTGCCAAGTAAGTTTTGTTTATTCATGCCACAGTTTAGCGAGTTTTATTTCTTGTCCATAGTTCTGTCCAAGTATTAGTTTTTGTATCATGCCCTAAGTTGCGCCTTTGCCTTGTGCGCCCTTTTGTTTGTATCCTTGAGTTTAAAATAATTAAATATGTTCCTACCTTCACGCCTGGTCCGGAATAGTCTGTTTGCATCCCGTGATACATTTTACATTTTGAAACACATACCGATATTTTCTGATTTTAAAATATTTATTAGCCGATAATAGCGGCAGGCCGATATTATCGGACATCTCTAATGATAATAATAATAATAATAATAATAATAATAATATCTTCTGTGCAATATTTGCAGGAAACAACTTTCAACCATGGTCAGTCAGCTTATATTCCTGAACAAGTTTTTAAAGTATTTCACTGGCTGAGCCTCAGTGACTAATACCACAGAAATATATTACACTGACACTTGGCACCCACATTACACTTCTATTTATCAACAGGCTCAAATCATGAAATGAAGGGCAGCACATAACTCCCGGTGGTCATAAAAGAAATATGCAGACCTCAGCAGCAGCAATGTAGGAGCTGATGGATAACCAAGTGTCCATCGGCTGAATATCATCCTTTCTACACATACCCTTATAGAATATTATATTAGAGAATTTCTCATTTGAGATTGTTGTGTGGTAATTGGATCTGATCGTGATCATTAACAGACGTGTCGCATTCCCTGACGGAAACGCTAAAAATGCATTGTTCATTCTTTTCATCCGGAAGACACCACTAAAACAAAGGCTGCTCTCCACTAATTTCACTTTTTTAATGTAACTTTTTCAGCCATGTACAAACTCCAAGTACACCCCTTTGTCTACAATTTTGTGAGCAAATAGTCAAACAGTTTAAGAACAATGTTTCTCAAAGTGCAATTGCAAGAAAATTAGGGATTTCAATACTTACGGTCCATAATATCATCAAAAGGTTCAGAGAATCTGGAGAAATAACTCCACGTAAGCGGCATGTCCAGAAACCAACATTTAATGATCGTGACCTTCGACCCGTCATCAGGCACTGTATCAAAAACCATCATCAATTTCTAAAGGATATCACCACATGGGCTCAGGAACACTTCAGAAAACCACTGTCACTAAATACAGTTCATCGCTACATCTGTAAGTGCAAGTTAAAGCTCTACTATGCAAATTGAAAGCCATTTATCAACAACATCCAGAAACGCTGCCGGCATCTCTGGGCCAGAGATCATCTAAGATGGACTGAAGCAAAGTGTAAAAGTGTTCTGTAGTCTGACGAGTCCACATTTTAAATTGTTTTTGTAGATATTTGACATCCGGACCAAAGGGGAAGCGAACTATCCAGACTGTTATCGACGCAAAGTTCAAAAGCCAGCATCTGTGGGCTATGGGGTGCCTTGGTTCCCAAGGCATGGGTAACTTACACATCTTTGAGGGCACCATTAATCTTGAAAGGTACATACAGGTTTTGGAACAACATATGCTGCCATATAAGCAGCGTCTTTCTCATGGAAGCCCCTGCTTATTTCAGCAAGACAATGCCAAGCCACATTCAGCACGTTACAACAGCGTGGCTTCGTAAAAAAAGAGTGCTGGTACTTTCCTGGCCCACCTGAAGTCCAGGTCTGTCTCCCATTGAAAATGTGTGGCACATTATGAAGCGTAAAATACGACAGCGAAGACCCCGACTGTTGAATGACTGAAGTTCTACATAAAACAAGAATGGGAAAGAATTCCACTTTCAAAGCTTCAACAATTAGTTTCCTCAGTTCCCAAACGTGTATTGAGTGTTGTTAAAAGAAAAGGTGATGTAACACAGTGGTGAACATGCCCTTTCCCAATTACTTTGGCTCGTGTTGCAGTCAAGAAATTCTAAGTTAATTATTATTTGCAAAAAATAAAAAAATGTTATGAGTTTGAACATCAAATATGTTGTCTTTGTAGTGCATTCAATTGAATATGGGTTGAAAAGGATTTGCAAATCGTTGTCTTCTGTTTATATTTACGTCTAACACAATATCCCAACTCATATGGAAACTGGGTTTGTATACTGTTAATCATCCAATGACATGTTTGCGCTTCTTCAAACACTTGAATTGGATTGATTTTGACCCAAGTGCACTTTAAGAAAGTGCACTTGGAAGCGCTAAAAACTACCGATGTAGTGAGTTTGCACAATTCACACACGGAACTTTAGTTATTAGAGAGTTCCGTTCGGATGTTTTTTCCACGGGATATATTTCCAGCGTTGTTGTTGCACTAGCGAGTGACGGATGAGGAGATGCTGCCCTGTAATTGATTGAAGTAAAGTCTGAATGTCATGTTGCCTTCCAGTGGGTTCCTCAGCCCACCACACACTGCTAGAAGAGCCTGGAATTCTGGGTATAACACTGTTTTATTTTCACTCAATGGTGCAAAGTATTTTGCTTTTCAGCACAGTGTCTCTTCTGCGTCTGCGTCTCTCAGCAACACCTCCAACTATAACTACTCGTTTCATCACGACTGCTGCTAATAAAGGCGACAGGTGATTAAAAAAAAGGCCCACCTGGGCCATCTACACACCTGTCACTGTCTTCGAGGCCGGTCCTGCCCCCCGCCCCCACAGACCCCTTTGATGCGCCCTATAATCCGGTGCGCCTTTCGAATGAAAAAAGACCTGACTAGACCCCTCATCAGCAGTGTGCCATATAATCCGGTGCGCCCTATGGTCTGGAAATTACGGTAATACGACTTGATCATGGCTTTTCCAACATTCCACACTATAAAACAAGTCATAAAAGTATGTATGACTTCGGGATGTATCGTACGTTATAATTCAATGATAACTGTTTTAGTTTTCGGGTACAGTTTAAATTATTAGTTTGTGCTCTAGCACTTTAAGATTTGTTTAAATGAAAAGTGTGTAACCCATAACATTTCTTGTTACTATTTCCGACTTGTTTTGTGTCGTCGTCCTCTGTTCTACGGTCCTTGGACACACCTTATAAACCACTCCATCTTGTAATCCTCGATCACTAAGACCCAAGTGTCAAACTCATTTTAGCTCAGGGGCCACATGAAGAAAAATCTATTCCCATGCGGGCCAGACTGGTAAAATCTTGGCATAATAACTTAAAAATAAAGACAATTTCCAGATGATTTTCTTTGTCTTACTTTGGCCCAAAAAATAAAATAAAGTACATTCTGAAGATGTACATACTACAAATAATCCTCTTGCCAAAACACTTGACGTCAGTTGAAAACTTGGTCATTATCTTTTTTGTTTCGTCCTTTCGGAAGAATTGTCGGTTGTTCCCTTTTTGTGGAACCTTTTCGGCTAGTTGTCAGATATAGACATTGTTGACTCTGGAGGTGAAAAAGTAACATTCAAAATAAAAGCCTGCGGGTTGTTCTCCACTCTGCATCTGAGTTCTATTCTTGATCTAGACCTGACAGTGTCAGCTTTTTTCAAAACATGTTGCAGGCATCAAATTCCAATTGAGCTATTTGACAGTCTCTTGCTGTCATGTGGGTTCTCAGGACCACCAAGTAAGGACATCGTGGCGCAGGTTAGACTTCCTTTTATTTTTCAATAATAAAAAGTCTCTAAGGGTTGCTTTTCAGCCTTGCCGTGTCCTGCTTCCTCTGCCGCTCCACCTTTTCAGTTGTGTGCATTTTAGTCTTCCTGTGGCTCTCTCTCGCTCTCTTTCAGCATCTGCTTCCTCCTGGTTCCTTCTTTCTCTGTCTCTTCCCCCGGCATTTACGGCCGCTGCCTTTTTTTACAATGGGAGAGGAGATTTGAATTGTGCCCAGCCGGGTGACCCAAGTATCTGATAATATTTGCAGGGTTGATTCCGGTGTGCCCCACCTCGCTGCTTGCTTGCAGTCCACGCCTCCTCGTCGCCATCTTGGGCTGGGCTACGGCATGGCCTGCCCTGCTGTCGGACTGCCGGCCACGTCTCCTCGCCGCCATCTTGGGCTGGGCTAAGGTGTGCCCTGCCTTGGTGTCGGGCTGCCGGCTACGCCTCTCCACAAGCGAATGTTTGCGAAAAATAATAACGTTTTCCAGTTTAAACGTGAAGTGTCTTGTCTCTGCAGTCTATTCAATTGAATATAGGTCGAAAAGGATTTGCAAATCATTGTATTCTGTTTTAATTTACGATTTATTTACATGCCAACTTCACTGGCTTTGGGTTTTGTAGATCAATCTAATTAGTTTTTTTTCATGATGTTTATGAGATGCATTACACAAAAGGTTAATCATCTATTGTGGTTTCATATTTTATTTAGTTAATGATAATGTATTTAATTATGTCTGATTCTATGAGTTGTAATAAACACATGATATTTGGCAATGTGACAGTCTGTGGACTCTGCTCTGTATTTTACACAGAAACCTTTCAACCCCCTTTAAAAAAAAAATCACAGTTTAGTGATGACTTGCCTCATAAGTCACCGGGTTTATAACGGATATAAAAAAGTCACGGCCAATCTATCATGTAGAAGTGTGCGGTGACAGTCGGCATAAGACCATTCCCTATAAAACTCAACATGTCGTCAACAGCGCTTCCAAAAAAAATAAAAAAAGACCTGTCAGTCAGCATTTGTCGAGGGAGAATTCAAGTTACATGACAGTGCAGGAGACTTAAATGTCACAAACCTCCACCTGTGTCATTAGCGCTGCTTGGCGATGACGGCCCCGCCGACGCTTGATAGGCAAAGGCTGTCATCATCCTTTATCCCGACGGAGAACATCTGTCAACAAAGTGATTTGACTGCAAGACTGACTGAATCACCAGCTAACAGACTGACAGACGATGGAAGGACGGCATAGGGAGCGATGGGGACAAACAAACACACCGGATATGAAACGAGGAAGAAGTTTGCGCATGCCGGAGAGCCTTGCTCGTTTTTGATAACTCACGCCGTCGCGCGTCAAAGCCTCCGTGGCGTGCGCCAAGTGACATCGTCGCACCTCTGCAGTCCACCTCCAAATTGGAAAGTCAGAAATGGCAGCAATAAAACAACAAGAGTACAGCAGAAGATAATGGAAACACATTGAAAGAGTTGCTCTCCTGCCAAGTGGCGCCGGTGCCGCCGGAGCGCAAAAAAGTAATGTGCCAAAGCCTGTCAAACACAGGGCGCGCGTCCAATCCACCGGAAGAGGAGACAACTGGCTGACGCTCGGCATGACCTGCAGAGGATTGACATTTTGTGGAAGACGACACAAAAGACCTGATGGCACAAGGGCATTGAGCGAAGCCTTTTTCTTAAATTAAATAAATAAATGTTAAAGTACCAATGATTCTCAAACACACACCAAGTGTGGTGAGATTATCCTCTGCGTTTGACCCATCAACAGTGAGCAGCAGCGGTGGCCGCGCCCAGGAATAATTTTTTGGTGATTTAACTGTTATGTATACAGGAGGGAGTTGTGACGGCACAAAACTACGAGGGGGCAATGCTGCTCTATGTTTTATATATATATATATATATATATATATATATATATATATATATATATATATATATATATTAGGGGAGTGTGAAAAAATCGATTCGAATACGAATCAAATCGTTTATGTTTTGCAATTCAGAATCGGTTCTAATTTTTAAAAAATCATTTTTTTTTTTTTATTTAATTTTTATTTTATTCTATTTTTTTAATTGTATTTATTTTTTAATCAATCCAACAAACCACTACACAGCAATACCATAAATGCAATCCAATTCCAAAACCAAACCTGACCCAGCAACACTCAGAACTGCAATAAACAGAGCAATTGAGAGGAGACACAAACACGACACAGAACAAACCAAAAGTAATGAAACAAAAATGAATATTATCAACAACAGTATCAATATTAGTTATAATTTCAGCATAGCAGTTATTAAAAATCCCTCACTGACATTATCATTAGACATTTATAAAAATAATAATAAAGAACAATAGTGTCACAGTGGCTTACACTTGCATTGCATCTCATAAGCTTGACAACACACTGTGTCCAATGTTTTCACAAAGATAAAATAGGTCATATTTTTGTTCCATTTAATAGTTAAAACAAATTTACATTATTGCTATCAGTTAATAAAACATTGTCCTTTACAATTACAAAAGCTTTTTTTTTTTTTAAATCTACTACTCTGCTAGCATGCCAGCAGACCGGGGTAGATCCTGCTGAAATCCTATGTATTGAATGAATACAGAAACGTTTGGAATCGGAAAAATATCGTTTTTGAATCGAGAATCGAATCGAATCGAATAAAAAAAATCGATATATTATTGAATCGTGACCCCAAGAATCGATATTGAATCGAATCGTGGACACCCAAAGATTCACAGCCCTAATATATATATATATATATACATATATATATATATATATATATATATATATATATATATATATATATATATATATACATCTTCTTCCGCCTATCCGAGGTCGGGATTGTGGGGGCAGCAGCCTAAGCAGGGAAACCCAGACTTCCGTCTCCCCAGCCACTTGGTCCAGCTCCTCCCGGGGGATTGAGGTGAATTATATTTACAGTATATAGCGCTTTTTTCAAGTGACTCAAAGCGCTTTACATAGTGAAACCCAATATCTAAGTTACCTTTAAACCAGTGTGTGTGGCACTGGGAGCAAGTGGGTAAAGTGTCTTGCCCAAGGACACAACGTCAGTGACTAGGATGGTGTAAACGGGGATCGAACCTGCAACCTGCAAGTTGCTGGCACGGGCGCTCTACCAACCGAACTATACCGCCCTACGTGTCCTGGGTCTTCTTTGTGGCCTTCTACCAGTTGCACGTGCCAGAAACATCTCCCTAGGGAGGCATTCGGGTACCATCCTGACCAAATACCCAAACCCTCTCATCCGGCTCCTCTCGTAGTGGAGGATCAGCGGTTTAGCTCGGTTGGTAGAGTGACCATGCCAGAAACTTGATGGTTCCAGGTTCGATTCCCGCTTCTGCCAGACTAATCCCTGCGTTGTTTCCTTGGGCAAGACACTTTACCCACCTGCTCCCAGTGCCACCCATACTGGTTTAGATGTAATTTAGATATTGGGTTCCACTATGTAAAGCGCTTTGAGTCACTACAGAAAAGCGCTATTTAAATATAATTCACTTCACTTCACTTTTACTTTGATCTCCCCCCGGTTGGCAGATCTTTTCACCCTGTCTCTAAGGGAGAGACCCGAAACCCGGCGGCGGTAACTCATTTCAGCCGCTTGTACCCGTGATCTTATCCTTTGGGTCATGACCCAAAGATCATGACCATAGATGAGGATGGGAACGTAGATCGACCGTTAAATTGAGAGCTTTGCTTTCCGGCTCAGCTCCTTTTTACCGGATCGATACAACGTCCGCATTACTGAAGATGCCGCACCGAACCGCCTGTTGATCTCACGATCCACTCTTAACTCACTTGGGAACAAGAGTCCGAGGTACTCGAACCGAAATAAAATTTAAACATAGTTTGCTAAACAGAAATAGAATATTCTTATATGCTATAAGTGACCAGAAGTCCAAAATCAAAACTGGGAATAATAATCCCAGAGAAGGGGGAAAAAACGGTCAGCTATTTTTAAGAAACAATATGATTAGGTTATACTGTATATAAATGTGTATATCCTACGTAAACAATGTATGAATATGTTAGATATCTATATATCTTGCGGACCAATAGACTGTATCTCTGTTGCTGCAACAGCAGAGAGTTTATTCTGTCTTGACACTTTGTATTGATATTTTCTATTACATTCGTCCCATAAACGGTTCCGGGTCAACGTGAATGACTGCTCGCCGACTGCTCTTGTTGCAAAAAAGCTAAGTATCGTTCTATCTGTGTGATTTTAACTGTTTTGCAGCTTTATTTACAACTTATCGAACATATTTAATAGTTCCATTTAACTTGCAAATCACCCGATCTCTGTCTCACCACTCCGCCCTCAGCTAGCTAGCTGCTAAGCTAACGAGGCTAGCGGAGAAAGGCAGCGCCGGTCTGAAGGAAGCTTCTCCCCCGCCACCGTGACCATCACTTCCCGAAGACAGCTGGCACCACACTCGGCGACGGAAAGTTTCTGTGAGTATGGCTTCCTGCGCTTCGTGCACTTTACTCATGGATAGGTTGGCTTTGCTAGAGAGCCGTGTCCGCCAGTTAGAGCAGTGTAATTTCGTAACTTTAGATGTTGCGGACACATCTGCTAGCGTTAGCTGTAGCGAGCTAACTAGCCCAGCTTGTAGCAGCCCTAATCGGCCTACAAGCTACGGTGTACCGGTTGAGACGCATAATAGATTTAGCCCTTTAGCTAGTCCTACACCCCAGTCTACCGGGCACCACACTTTAGTTATAGGGGACTCCATCACCCGAAACATAAAGCTTAGCAAACCAGCCACAATTAAGTGTATTCCCGGGGGCAGAGCACCTGACATTGAAGCTAATCTTAGGGAGCTAACTCGCAACAGGTCTAATAAACACGTACGGCAGGCTAACCGCACCACTAGTTATGCGAATATAGTAATACACGTTGGCTCCAATGACGTTAGGATGAGACAATCAGAGATTACAAAGAGAAACATAGCCAGGGCTTGTAATCTCGCCAGAAAGATGTCCAGGCATCGAGTAATTGTCTCTGGCCCCCTGCCTGGGAGAGGCAATGATGAGAGATATAGCAGATTAGTCTCTCTTAACAGGTGGCTGGATAGCTTCTGCAGACAACAGGGATTTACGTTTATTGATAATTGGCCCTCTTTCTGGGGAAAACCTGGCTTGCTGAGGAGAGACGGCCTTCACCCTAACCAGGAAGGCGCTATCCTCTTGTCTCGGAACATAGACTTCGCATTGAGCCACATTTGACTAACTGCACTAGAGCAAGCCCGGTCACAGGCAATTACAGAGCCTGCTAGCCTGGGTATGGAGTCAGTTAAGTTAGAACTAGCCAGCGCCAGGCTGGATGATCCCTGTACACATAGCAATTTTCGTAGAATAATACACAACTCACAAAATGTTTTTTCTACTGTGTCTATGACTACGTCAGAGTTAGACATGCGCTCTACTGAGGTGGCAAATTATGATGCGTTCAGTTTATCGCAGCGCCAAGTAGACAATCTGAAAATTCCCGTCATATCAATTCCTAGATATGGTCGTAATTATTTTAAGTACACTGCGCATAATAAACGTAACATTATTAATATTGCTACGACGGATAATTTCATCAACAACTCCTTAAAACAGCCCACTACCTATAATATGGGCTTTCTAAACATCAGATCTTTGTCTCCCAAAACGTTATTAGTCAATGAGGTCATTAGAGACAACAACCTTAACGTCATCGGTCTTAGCGAAACCTGGCTTAAACCAGACGAGTTTTTTGCGATAAATGAGGCATCCCCTCCTAACTATACGAATGCGCATATTGCCCGTCACCTCAAAAGGGGAGGGGGTGTCGCACTAATATACAACGAAAACTTTAACTTTAGTCCTAACTTAAATAATAAATATAAATCGTTTGAGGTGCTTTCTATGAAGTCTGCCACACCTCTGCCTCTGTGCCTGGCCGTTATCTACCGCCCCCCAGGGCCCTATTCGGACTTTATTAGTGAATTCTCAGAGTTTGTTGCTGATCTAGTGACGCACGCCGATAATATAATTATAATGGGGGACTTTAATATCCATATGAATACCCCATTGGACCCACCGTGCGTGGCGCTCCAGACTATAATTGATAGCTGTGGTCTTACACAAATAATAAATGAACCGACGCATCGCAGCGGCAATACGATAGACCTAGTGCTTGTCAGAGGTATCACCGTCTCCAAAGTTATGATACTCCCGTATACTAAAGTAATGTCCGATCATTACCTTATAAAATTCGAAGTTCAGACTCATGTTCGGCAAGCTAATAAGAATAATAACTGCTATAGCAGCCGCAACATTAATGCTGCCACAACGACGACTCTTGCGGACCTACTGCCCTCGGTAATGGCACCGTTCCCAAATTATGTGGGCTCTATTGATAACCTCACTAACAACTTTAACAACGCCCTGCGCGAAACCATTGATAGTATAGCACCGCTGAAGTTAAAAAAGGCTCCAAATAGGCGTACGCCATGGTTTACTGAAGAAACTAGAGCTCAGAAATTATTATGTAGAAAGCTGGAACGCAAATGGCGCACGACTAAACTTGAGGTGCACCATCAAGCATGGAGTGATAGTTTAATAACTTATAAACGCATGCTTACCTTAGCTAAAACTAATTATTACTCAAATCTCATCCGCATTAATAAAAACGATCCAAAATTTTTGTTTAGTACTGTAGCATCGCTAACCCAACAAGGGACTCCTTCCAGTAGCTCCACCCATTCGGCAGATGACTTTATGAAGTTCTTTAATAAGAAAATTGAACTTATTAGAAAGGAGATTAAAGACAATGCGTCCCAGCTACAACGGGGTTATAGTAACACAGATACGATTGTATATACGGCGGATACTGCAAATATCCAAAATAGTTTCTCTCGTTTTGATGAAATAACATTAGAAGGATTGTTACAACGTGTAAATGGAATAAAACAAACAACATGTTTACTTGACCCACTTCCTGGGAAACTTATCAAGGAGCTTTTTGTATTATTAGGTCCATCAGTGCTAAATATTATAAACTTATCACTTTCCTCGGGCACTGTTCCCGTTGCATTCAAAAAAGCGGTTATTCATCCTCTCCTTAAAAGACCTAACCTCGATCCTGACCTCATGGTAAACTACCGACCGGTGTCTCACCTTCCCTTTATTTCGAAAATCCTCGAAAAAATTGTTGCGGAGCAGCTAAATGAGCACTTAGCGTTTAACAATCTATGTGAAACCTTTCAATCCGGTTTCAGGGCAAATCACTCGACTGAGACAGCCCTCGCAAAATTGACTAATGATCTATTGCTAACGATGGACTCTGATGCGTCATCTATGTTGCTGCTCCTCGATCTTAGCGCTGCTTTCGATACCGTCGATCATAATATTTTATTAGAGCGTATCAAAATACGAATTGGTATGTCAGACTCAGCCCTGTCATGGTTTAACTCTTATCTTACTGATAGGATGCAGTGCGTCTCCTATAACAGTGTGACCTCGGACTATGTTAAGGTAACGTGTGGAGTTCCCCAGGGTTCGGTCCTTGGCCCTGTACTCTTCAGCATCTACATGCTGCCGCTAGGTGACGTCATACGCAAATACGGTATTAGCTTTCACTGTTATGCTGATGACACCCAACTTTACATGCCCCTAAAGCTGACCAACATGCCGGACTGTAGTCAGTTGGAAGCGTGTCTTAATGAAATTAAACAATGGATGTCCGCTAACTTTTTGCAACTTAATGCCAAAAAAACGGAAATGCTGATTATCGGTCCTGCTAGACACCGACCTCTATTTAATAATACAACTTTAACATTTGACAACCAAATAATAAAACAAGGTGACTCTGTAAAAAATCTGGGTATTATCTTCGACCCAACTCTCTCCTTTGAGTCACACATTAAAAGCGTTACTAAAACGGCCTTCTTTCATCTCCGTAATATCGCTAAAATTCGCTCCATTTTGTCCACTAAAGACGCCGAGATCATTATCCATGCGTTTGTTACGTCTCGTCTCGATTACTGTAACGTATTATTTTCGGGTCTCCCCATGTCTAGCATTAAAAGATTACAGTTGGTACAAAATGCGGCTGCTAGACTTTTGACAAGAACAAGAAAGTTTGATCATATTACGCCTGTACTGGCTCACCTGCACTGGCTTCCTGTGCACTTAAGATGTGACTTTAAGGTTTTATTACTTACGTATAAAATACTACACGGTCTAGCTCCAGCCTATCTTGCCGATTGTATTGTACCGTATGTCCCGGCAAGAAATCTGCGTTCAAAAGACTCCGGCTTATTAGTGATTCCTAGAGCTCAAAAAAAGTCTGCGGGCTATAGAGCGTTTTCCGTTCGGGCTCCAGTACTCTGGAATGCCCTCCCGGTAACAGTTCGAGATGCTACCTCAGTAGAAGCATTTAAGTCTCATCTTAAAACTCATTTGTATACTCTAGCCTTTAAATAGACCTCCTTTTTAGACCAGTTGATCTGCCGCTTCTTTTCTTTCTCCTATGTCCCCCCCTCCCTTGTGGAGGGGGTCCGGTCCGATGACCATGGATGAAGTACTGACTGTCCAGAGTCGAGACCCAGGATGGACCGCTCGTCGGGACCCAGGATGGACCGCTCGCCTGTATCGGTTGGGGACATCTCTACGCTGCTGATCCGCTTCAGATGGTTTCCTGTGGACGGGACTCTCGCTGCTGTCTTGGAGCCACTATGGATTGAACTTTCACAGTATCATGTTGGACCCGCTCGACATCCATTGCTTTCGGTCCCCTAGAGGGGGGGGGTTGCCCACATCTGAGGTCCTCTCCAAGGTTTCTCATAGTCAGCATTGTCGCTGGCGTCCCACTGAATGTGAATTCTCCCTGCCCACTGGGTGTGAGTTTTCCTTGCCCTTTTGTGGGTTCTTCCGAGGATGTTGTAGTCGTAATGATTTGTGCAGTCCTTTGAGACATTTGTGATTTGGGGCTATATAAATAAACATTGATTGAAACATTGATTGATAAACGATCATGTTTACAGTTATTGTTTTATATGTATTTTTCATTTATGTTGCGTTGGATAAAAGTTTCTGCTAAATGCTTAAACATATGTAAACACCTGAAAGTCTTTATAATCTGCTAAAACCACCAATCTGTTTCACTGGATTCAGAATAAAACCAAAGTCTGTTTTACCCCACAAAGTTAATATTTGAATATTGTTACTTGAAGACTTATTCTGGGTTACAATTATACTGTTAAGAGAGTATTGTTTTATGTTTTGCCTAAAATGAGAATGCATCATAATCAGTGGTGGCTGGCGAATTTTGTTTTAGGTGGGGCTGAAAGTTTGTAAACCAAATACCTGTAGGGGGGTCATCCTCCCCCAGAAGATTTCTTTGTAATTTTCACATACAAATATTGAAGATCTTTGCTCCTTCTCAACTCTGTGGTCATACTGCACAAAACCTTGTGTCTGCAATTGTAAATAATTTAGTTTTTAAGTTTTTTGTTGATTGTAGAATTTATATAAAGTAGAATAAATTAGCATATTGTTAAAATAATGAAAAAAAACATCATTAAAAATATACCTGTTTTATTGCGTTGATTTGTTACATTAATAGCTGTTGTATTATTATAAAATGGCTTGTTAAACATTCCATAGGATTTTCAGAGGGAGGAAAATCCCAGACATTTAATATAAAATGTAAAATGAATAACTACATCAAAAGAAAAAGAAAAAAATGGTTAAATGTCCCGTCGTCCCCGGTACGACGGGACATTATTAATGTCAAGCTCTGGAAGTTAAATTTTATTAATTGCATTATTTATTTCAGCATTGCACTTTGAAGATGGTCCCTCAGCTCTTTGACAGCTTTGGCTTTTTTTTAGATCAGCACACTGACTAAGTCTTTCTTACAATATACATAAACGTTTTTCACTTCTATTCAGACTTCCATATATATTTAATTTCCTTAACCGAATGAAATAATAATAATAACAAAGAATCATTTCTAAGTCTTTGTTAGCTGTTTGTGAAGTTTTGTAATCGTGTGTTCGCTCACATCCTGTTCATCTCCTGGGGGCTAAGCTCCCCCTGTCCTTAAAAGCTAGTGACACCCCTGATTTTGATGATGTTATATTTTATAACTGTTTGATTTAATCAATCAATCAGTCAATGTTTATTTACAAACCCCATTTCCATATGAGTTGGGAAATTGTGTTACATGTAAATATAAACAGAATGCAATGATTTGCAAATCCTTTTCAACCCATATTCAGTTGAATATGCTACAAAGACAACATATTTGATGTTCAAACTGATAAACTTTTATTTTTTGCCAATAATCATTAACTTTAGAATTTGATGCCAGCAACACATGACAAATAAGTTGGGAAAGGTGGCAATAAATACTGATGAAGTGGAATAATGCTCATCAAACACTTATTTGGAACATCCCACAGGTGTGCAGGCTAATTGGGAACAGGTGGGTGCCATGATTGGGTATAAAACAGCTTCTCAAAAATGCTCAGTCTTTCACAAGAAAGGATGGGGCGAGGTACACCCCTTTGTCCACAACTGCGTGAGCAAATAGTCAAACAGTTTAAGAACAATGTTTCTCAAAGTACAATTGCAAGAAATTTAGGGATTTCAACATCAACGGTCCATAATATCATCAAAAGGTTCAGAGAATCTGGAGAAACCACTCCATCCAAGCAGCATGCCCGGAAACCAACATTGAATGACCGTGACCTTCGATCCCTCAGGCGGCACTGTATTAAACCAACATCAATCTCTAAAGGATATCACCACATGGGCTCAGGAACACTTCAGAAAACCACTGTCACTAAATACAGTTCATCGCTACATCTGTAAGTGCAAATTAAAGCTCTACTATGCAAAGCGAAAGCCATTTATCAACAACATCCAAACATCTGGGCCCGAGATGATCTAAGATGGACTGATGCAAAGTGGAAAAGTGTTCTGTGGTCTGACGAGTCCACATTTCAAATTGTTTTTGGAAATATTCGACATTGTGTAATCCGGACCAAAGAGGAAGCGAACCATCCAGACTGTTATCGACGCAAAGTTCAAAAGCCAGCATCAGTGATGGTATAAGGGTGCCTTAGTGCCCAAGGCATGGGTAACTTACACATCTGTGAAGGCACCATTAATGCTGAAAGGTAAATTCAGGTTTCGGAACAACATATGCTGCCATCTAAGCGCCGTTTTTTTCATGGACGCCCCTGCTTATTTCAGCAAGACAATGCCAAGCCACATTCAGCACGTGTTACAACAGCGTGGCTTCGTAAAAAATGAGTTTGGGTACTTTCCTTAGCCGCCTGCAGCCCAGACCTGTCTCCCATGGAAAATGTGTGGCGCATTATGAAGCGTAAAATACGACAACGAAGACCCCGGACTGTTGAACGACTGAAACTGTACATCAAACAAGAATGGGAAAGAATTCCACTTTCAAAGCTTCAACAATTAAGCTCCTCGGTTCCCAAACGTTTATTGAGTGTTGTTAAAAGAAAAGGTGATGTAACACAGTGGTTTACATGCCCTTTCCCAGTTAATTATTATTTGCAAAAAAAAAATAAAGTTTTTGAGTTTGAACTTCAAATATCTTGTCTTTGTAGTGCATTCAATTGAATTAGGGTTTAAAAGGATTTGCAAATCATTGTATTCCGTTAATATTTGCATCTAACACATTTTCCCAACTCATGGAAACGGGGTTTGTATATAGCCCTAAATCACACGTGTCTCAAAGGGCTGCACAACCCACAACTTCATCAGCAGAGCAGCGCCCACATAAGAGCAAGGAAAAATTCACAACCCAGTGGGACGTCGATGAGAGGACCGCAAATGTGGGTAACTGCCCCTCTCGGGGGGACCGGATGCAATGGACGTTGAGTGGGTCTGACATAATATTGTGGAAGTCCAGTCCATAGTGGAGCTAACATAATAGTGAGAGTCCAGTCCATGGTGTATCTAACATAATAGTGTGAGAGTCCAGTCCAGGGTGGATCTAACATAATAGTTGTCAGGCTTGGACTTGGATTGTGTGCTCCTTCGACTACAGGATGAGCCAGGCGTGAATTAAGGTACATGTTTGTTTTTATTAATACTCAAAATACAAAAAAAAGGCAAAACAAAAAGCGTGCTCGATGGCGGATACTAATCTATACTAAAACAGCACAATGGCAACACTATCAACAAACAAACAAAATATACTATCAAACACATAAATACAAATAAAAACTTACTTGGCGTGGATTAATCGAAAAGCATGGCATGAAGTATGAAAGGCAATGATAGTTAATGTTCCCAGACCGATGGAAAGAAAGAAAATAACTTAAGTAGTGGCTGTGATAATTAGGAACAGGTGCGGGACTGAGGGCAGGGGCGTGACTAGGAGGGCAAGGTGAAAATCAATGAGTTGTCATGGTAACACAAACAAACCAGGAAGTGAAAAAACAGAGCAAGAGTCCAGGAAACAAAACAACCTGACCAAACCCAAAACATAAATTTACAGGCATGACAGAGCCCCCCTGTTAAAGACAGCTTCCAGATGTCCAAAAAAAAAAAAACCAAAACAAAACTATGATCAAAAGTCATGGGAGGGCGGGAGGGCGACATGGCAGTGGATCGCCAAACCACGTGCCCCCGTATCCATCGGGGCAGAGTCACGTGGCGGCGACGCGTGGAGGACCGAGGTGGGCGACCCGGGAAAGCCCACATCCGTGGCCGACTCCCTTGGCATGGTGGACGACCACGTAGCGGCCACCGCTGTGGCCGACGAGGAGGTCGACATTGTTGGGGTGGTAGACGCCCACGTAGCAGCCACATCCGTGGCCAACAAGGAGGCGAGCGCGTCGTTATCGTGGCAGGCATTGGCGGTCGGCGTGGACTCGGGCTTGGCGGTCGACTTGAACTCGGGCTTGGCGGTCGACTTGGACTCGGGCTTGGCGGTCGACTTGGACTCGGGCTTGGCGGTCGACTTGGACTCGGGCTTGGCGGTCGACTTGGACTCGGGCTTGGCGGTCGACTTGGACTCGGGCTTGGCGGTCGACTTGGACTCGGGCTTGGCGGTCGACTTGGACTCGGGCTTGGCGGTCGACTTGGACTCGGGCTTGGCGGTCGACTTGGACTCGGGCTTGGCGGTCGACTTGGACTCGGGCTTGGCGGTCGACTTGGACTCGGGCTTGGCGGTCGACTTGGACTCGGGCTTGGCGGTCGACGTGGAGCTGCCACTGGCGGCGCTTGGCGACGTGGAGCTGCCACTTGCGGCGCATGGCGACGTGGAGCTGCCACTGGCGGCGCATGGCGACGTGGAGCTGCCACTGGCGGCGCATGGCGACGTGGAGCTGCCACTGGCGGCGCATGGCGACGTGGAGCTGCCACTGGCGGCGCATGGCGACGTGGAGCTGCCACTGGCGGCGCATGGCGACGTGGAGCTGCCACTGGCGGCGCATGGCGACGTGGAGCTGCCACTGGCGGCGCATGGCGACGTGGAGCTGCCACTGGCGGCGCTTGGCGACGTGGAGCTGCCACTGGCGGCGCTTGGCGACGTGGAGCAGGCACGGGTAATGGACGTGGACGTGGACTTTGACTTTGACTTTCAATCAATCAATCAATGTTTACTTATATAGCCCTAAATCACTAGTGTCTCAAAGGGCTGCACAAACCACCACGACATCCTCGGTAGGAAAACTCACACCCAGTGGGACATTGGTGACAATAATGACCCAGTGGGACGTCGGTGACAATGATGACTATGAGAACCTTAGAGAGGAGGAAAGCAATGGATGTCGAGCGGGTCTAACATGATACTGTGAAAGTTCAATCCACAATGGATACAACACAGTCGCGAGAGTGGACTTGGGCTTGGGCTTGGACGTGGACGTGGACGTGGACGTGGACTTGGGCTTGGACGTGGACTTGGGCTTGGACGTGGACTTGGGCTTGGACGTGGACGTGGGCTTGGACGTGGACGTGGGCTTGGGCTTGGACGTGGACGTGGGCTTCGACGTGGACTTGGACGTGGAGCTCGAGGAGGTGGCCTTGCTTGAAGCTGCGGCTTAATCGGTCGAAAAATTGGAGGTGGGGGACGTGTTGGTCGCTGTGGCTTGGAACCGCACCAGGCCGAACCAACCCACAAGTTCCCAGCCCCAGCCCCCCCCCCCCTCAAGGAGTGGCTTCCAGACACTATCACCACGATTTGGAACAGTCTTTTGGGGAGGGCGGAGGGAGGTGAGGAGGAGGGCAAATCTTCCCCTTTACATTGTCCATAAAGTATTTTTTCTTCGGTCTTAATTTGAGAGGGTGAAGAATTTTTTTTTGGGGTGACGTGGGCGGGGCTTGAGTCCTGGGGGGCGGAGCATGAAAATTGGGTGACTGTGACTGATTTGATCTATTGTGCAAAATCATTTTTTGATAATTTATCATGGTTATGCGGCTTGAATATTCTGATGGAGGTGGGTGATTAACTGAGAAAGATTTGAAAAAAAACTCTTGGTCTGTGATGTGTGTTGACAGTGGCGTGACGTTGTCATGGAGAGTCCGGGCAGCACGCGGTCCACTTCCGCCCTGAGTGGGAGGAGCTTGCTGGCGCAACGTTTCTTTTCCGCACCTGGAAGCCTTCCCCGACATCCTCCGTCGAGGGCGATGCTTCCGGGAAGACGGCAACATGTCGTCGTCTTCGGGCCAAATGAAGTCCATGGCGACCTCTTCACCATTTGGCCCCAACGTCAACCTTCTTTGCGCGAGGGAAGAGTAGCGCAGCGTTTCCTCCTCCATCGCGCTCAGCACTGCCAAAGACGCCTCGTCCAAATCTCCTGCGAAGGAGCGTTTTTGCTGGGAACATTCTGCCAGGCTTGGACTTGGATTGTGTGTTCCTTCGACGCAGAGGGACTACAGGACGAGCCAGGCGTGAATTAAGGTACATGTTTGTTTTTATTAATACTCAAAATACAAAAAAAAGGCAAAACAAAAAGCGCGCTCGATGGCGGATACTTATCTATACTAAAACTTAGAACAAAAACAGCACAATGGCAATACTATCTACAAACAAACAAAAGACACTATCAAAGACATAAATACAAACAAAAACTTACTTGGCGTGGATTAATCGCAAAGCATGGCATGAAGTATGAAAGGCAATGAGAGTTAATGTTCCCAGACCGATGGACGGAAAGAAAATAACTTAAGTAGTGGCTGTGATAATTAGGAACAGGTGCGGGACTGAGGGCAGGGGCGTGACTAGGAGGGCAAGGTGAAAATCAATGAGTTGTCATGGTAACAAAAACAAACCAGGAAGTGAAAAAACAGAACAAGAGTCCAGAAAACAAAACATAACCCGACCAAAACCAAAGCATAAACTTACAGGCATGACAATAGTGAGAGTCCAGTCCATGGTGGATCTAACATAATAGTGATAGTCCAATCCATAGTGGATCTAACATAATAGTGAGAGTCCAGTCCATAGTGGATCCAACATAATAGTGAGAGTCCAGTCCATAGTTGATCTAACATAATAGTGAGAGTCCAGTCCATAGTGGATCTAACATAATAGTGAGAGTCCAATCCATAGTGGATCTAACATAATAGTGAGAGTCCAGTCCATAGTGGATCCAACATAATAGTGAGAGTCCAGTCCATAGTTGATCTAACATAATAGTGAGAGTCCAGTCCATGGTGGATCTAACATGATAGTGAGAGTCCAGTCCAGGGTGGATATTACATAATAGTGAGAGTCCAGTCCATAGTGAATCTAAAATTATAGTGAGAGTCCAGTCCATAGTGGATATAACATAATAGTGAGAATCCAGTCCATGGTTGATCTAACATAATAGTGAGAGTCCAGTCCATAGTGGATCTAACATAATAGTGAGAGTCCAGTCCATAGTGGATCCAACATAATAGTGAGAGTCCAGTCCATAGTTGATCTAACATAATAGTGAGAGTCCAGTCCATAGTGAATCTAAAATTATAGTGAGAGTCCAGTTCATAGTGGATCTAACATAATAGTGAGAGTCCAGTCCATGGTGGATCTAACATGATAGTGATAGTCCAGTCCAGGGTGGATCTTACATAATAGTGAGAGTCCAGTCCATAGTGAAGCTAAAATTATAGTGAGAGTCCAGTCCATAGTGGATCTAACATAATAGTGAGAGTCCAGTCCATGGTTGATCTAACATGATAGTGAGAGTCCAGTCCAGGGTGGATCTTACATTATAGTGAGAGTCCAGTCCATAGTGAATCTAAAATTATAGTGAGAGTCCAGTCCATAGTGGATAATGGTACATGGGTTATACTTGTATAGCGCTTTTTCTATCTTCAAGGTACTCAAAGTGCTTTGACACTACTTCCACATTTACCCATTCATACCCACATTCACACACTGATGGAGGGAGCTGCCATGCAAGGCGCTAACCAGCACCCATCAGGAGCAAGGTTATAGTGTCTTGCTCAGGACACAATGGACTTGACGAGGTCGGTACTAGTTGGGAATTGAACCAGGGACCCTCGGGTTGCGCACAGCCACTCTCCCAACTGCGCCAATAGAGAGAGTCTAGTCCATGGTGGATCTAACATAATAGTGAGAGTCCAGTCCATAGTGGCTCTAACATAATAGTGAGAGTCCAGTCCATAGTGGCTCTAACATAATAGTGAGAGTCCAGTCCGTAGTGGGTCTAACATAATAGTGATCGTCCAGTCCATAGTAGATCAAACATAATAGTGAGAGTCTAGTCCATAGTGGATCTAACATAATAGTGAGAGTCCAGTCCATAGTGGCTCTAACATAATAGTGAGAGTCCAGTCCGTAGTGGGTCTAACATAATAGTGATCGTCCAGTCCATAGTGGATCAAACATAATAGTGAGAGTCTAGTCCATAGTGGATCTAACATAATAGTGAGAGTCCAGTCCATATTGGGGCCGGCAAGTGACCATCCCGAGCGGAGATGGGTCAGCAGCGCAGGGATATCCCGAACCGATGCACAGCCGAGCGGTCCGCCCCGGGTCCCAACTCTGGACAGCCAGCACTTTATCCGTGGCCACCGGACCTGTGTCCCCCCTATCCACGAGGGAGAGGGGGGCAGAGGAGTAAAGAAAAGAAACCGCAGATCAACTGGTCTAAAAAGGGGGTCTATTCAAAGGCTACACTGTAAGAAATTTCACCGTTTAATTACAGTAACCTACTGGCAGCTAATGGTTCCAGTACAAAACTGTTATTCTACATCACACATACTGTGATTTACCACTACAGTTTATTACTGTAAAAGGTATCACAGTACTGTGCTGTATCAAATATACGCTTCACAGCACAATACTGTCATCTGTTTAGCCGCATTACACTGTTATTGTAGTGTATCTACTGTAATATCCATGGACAGTTATTTATAGTAAAATAAATGTAAGCACTATAGACTGAGCTTTACATTATAATGCCACTAGAAGTTAATGAGTTGAACTTTTAATTTTTCAAAACCAAAACCCATGCAATATGCTGGCATAAAAAGGACTGGAGAAATGGCCTTGCAAGTTTATGCTTTTATTAACCAATTATTTTAAAGCGCATCAAACACAATCAATGTACTTTTAGTGCATTCTTCTTATTTTCAGTGAAGCATTTTAACATTTAGAACAATGTTAAGCAACTATAGCATCAGAACAGTCCATAGAATTAGATCATCAAAATGAAAATGTCCATCTAGATATCTTTCCACCAGGACACACCCACACCCCCAAACATAGTGCCTCTGTTGCACCATCCGAGAGAGCACACACATTTTAAATTAACATTTTAACATTTAAAACAATGTTAAGCAACTCCTGCAATCGGAACAAACGATGGCATCAGAGAATTCGGTCCGTACATCCAGATAACAATACAAACAATTAAAATGAAAATGTCCATTTGGATATGATGTTAAACCCCCCCCCCCCCCCCCCCCCCCCACACACACACACACACACACCTTCATAGATAGTGCCTCTGCTTCACCACCAGAGAGGGCACACACATGTTCAATGAACATTTTAAAATTTAGAACAAAACATAAGTAAGGATCATGTGCAATAGAAACATTCGTAAAACAAAACTGAACCGCAGAATTGACTAATGAACAAAACAGGACACACCCAGTGTTCAGTTCTCCCGTCCAAAGGCAAAACCTAGTAACTCACTTCTAGCTGATTTTGAGAAAACAGAGGGAAACCAATCTATCTTGATGCTGTCTTACAAAGATCTACAATGTCATCAAAGGTATAGATGTTTTATTCAGCTTTCATTCTCTTGCCGATTGAGCCATGGATTGAATCTGCTCTCATGAACGTGTGCCCTTTCTCCAGATATTTTATCACAATCTCGGGTGGGCCCCATTCTGCGTTTGCACATTGGGCAAGAGCCGTGTACAGCGTCCAGTTTTTATTTTGACCTCCACAGTTATCTGCCCAAAAGAGTATGCAAGGGGAAGAATCAAGAACAATACATTTAAAGAAGGTGCTTGCAACGTCCTGGGCCAATCTTCCAAATATCCCCTCGTGCCATAATATCACATAATCAGGTTGACCGTCAGCCCCCATTCGTGCAAATGTCTCATTAAAGACAATAAGGCGACTGACAAAGAACCTCCGATTGGTTCCTCGAGATACTAGGTTTTTCTGTTGTATCTACGCGGTTATGTGGTAGTTGCTAGGTCCTGCCATGCGCGTAACAGCTTACTTACGGAACAAATTACAATATCGCATACACTAATGTAAAGCATATCACCTAGGAACGCCAAAATTATTATCAGCTCAGTTTTGACCAAAATTGAGTTACTGGGTTTTGCCTTTGGACGGGAGAGTTGTCAACTTAATTTCAAACTGGAGACAAATAACTGAACACAAGTCAAGTGTTTTGTTGTCGGCTACATAAAGCCCCACTCAAAGTCTGGGAGATTTTTTTAATAAGGGTGGCTACGTGAGGATGTACAGTTGCTGCCTTTTTCTGGACCAGCTTCCCGGTCTTCTGGGACACCGCCTTTCCCTGGCTAGTCTTTGTTCCCATCTCAGGGTTAATGCCAATGAATCGCCTAAAAAACAGAGAAAGAATATACAATTTTCTGTTGTGATTGAAGATTACTTGCAGTCGATACAGAACTCCCCTCACATTGTTAATTTAGGAATATGCACTGCACAAATATTCTTATCAATTTTAGGATATATGTGAGCATACGATAACCACAACATGAGTGAATGCTCTAAAACCCATTAGGACAAATTCAGAGAGGAAGACAATGCTAAAGCCTCCCCAATCCCTCTCTCTATTTATGTATTTATCTTTGTCTATCACCGTATAACCTGTGTATCAGTGGTTCTCAAATGAGGGTACGAGTACCCCTGGGTGTACTTGAAGGTATGCCAAGGGGTACGTGAGATTTTTTTTAAATATTCGAAAAATAACAACAATTCAAAATTCCTTTAGAAATATATTTATTGAATAATAATTCAACAAAATATGAATGTAAGTTCATAAACTGTGAAAAGAAATGCAACAGTGCAATATTCAGTGTTGACAGCTAGATTTTTTGAGGACATGTTCCATAAATATTGATGTTAAAGTTTTGTTTTTTGTGAATAAATGTTTAGAATAAAGTTCATGAATCCAGACGGATTTCTTCTACAATCCCCAAAGAGGGCACTTTAAGTTGATGATTACTTCTATGTGTAGAAATATTTATTTATAATTGAATCACTTGTTTGTTATTTCAACAAGTTTTTAGTTATTTTTATCTTTTTTCCAAATAGTTCAAGAAAGACCACTACAAATGAGCGATATTTTGCACTGTTATACAATTTAATAAATCAGAAACTGATGACGTAGTGCTGTATTTTACTTCTTTATCTCTTTTTTTTCAACCAAAATGCTTTGCACTGATTAGGGGGTACTTGAATGAAAACGATGTTTACAGGGGGTACATCACTGAAAAAAGGTTGAGAACCACTGCCGTATATCATCGCACTTCAAGCTACATGAGATAATATTACAAGGTAAACCTTCTGCACTATACAATTTAGTCCTTTATGGCGACAGTTGTGAGTTTTGAAGGCTGAGAAGTTGGAAAAAACTCTTGTGCATTCAGGGAAAGCACACTTAAACGATGCATTATGCATGAAACTATGACTTCGCATGTGTCTAATATACGCAAATACATTGCTGCAAATTAGCACATATGTTGCAAGTTATCATCTTTTTGAGATGACAGTGACATTATAATCACTATGACAAAAATGAAGAAAACTTAGCTAGCTAGCATGCGGCGGTACATGTGGTAGTGTCTATGATGCTGACTGTGACGCTATGTAATTTCGGACTTTATAAATATATATATAAAGCAATTCAAACAGAAAATGACTCATCAAAGTGCAAGTGACTCTGATTGCACGGGAATTACCTTGTATCAAAAACAGACCAGTTGGATGGATTTGGCTGCGGCGGCCAGGTGGTTGTACAGCTGGAGGTGGCTCGTCCATCCATCAGTCTTGGCAACTTCAGAGTTATGATTTGAATGATACTTGAATATCGATAAAAGGAGTGCCAGATCTTTATGCTCTAAAATTGATTTTCAAATCAAAATGTTGATACTTTGACAGTACATGTTTTGATGTAAAATATCATTAACAGCAACACAATGGGAAGTACAATAGAAATATTTTATAAATGATCACGGTTTAGTGGGTTACTACTTTTTCTGCCACCTGGGTACGTGTTATGCGTGAAAGCAGTGGAACGTGCGAAAAGAAGCTCGGTCTGACAATTGTGGGCGGACCCAAGAAACAAGTCTGAAAAATACTGTATTATACTGTAGGTCAGGGGTCACCAACGCCGTGCCTGCGGGCACCAGGTAGCCCGTAAGGACCAGATGAGTCGTCCGCTGGCCTGTTCTAAAAATAGCTCAAATAGCAGCACTTACCAGTGAGCTGCCTCTATTTTTCAATTGTGTTTCTTTACTAGCAAGCTGGTCTCCCTTTGCTCTACATTTTTAATTCTGAGAGAGACAAAACTCAAATAGAATTTGAAAATCCAAGAAAATATTTTAAAGACTTGGTCTTCACATGTTTAAATAAATTCATTTGTTTTTTTACTTTGCTTCTTATAACTTTTAGAAAGACAATTTTAGAGAATAAATACAACCTTAAAAATTATTTTAGGATTTTTAAACACATATACCTTTTTACCTTTTGAATTTCTTCCTTTTCTTTCCTGACAATTTAAATCAATGTTCAAGTAAATGTATTTATTTGTATTGTAAAGAATAATAAATAAATTTTTATTTAATTGATTTTAGCTTCCGTTTTTTCGATGAAGAATATTTGTGAAATATTTCTTCAAACTTATTATGATTAAAATTCTAAAAATTTATTCTGGCAAATCTTGAAAATCTTTAAAATTAAATTTAAATTTTATTTCAAAGTCTTTCAAATGTATTTTAACGTTTTTGTTCTGGAAAATCTAGAAGAAATAATGATTTGTCTGTGTTAGAAATATAGCTTAGTCCAATTTGTTATATATTCTAACAAAATGCATATTGTATTTCAACCTATTTAAAACATGTATCAAAATTCTAAAATTAATCTTAATCAGGAAAAATTACTAATGATGTTCCATAAATTATTTTTTTAATTTTTTCAAAAAGATTTTTCTCTTCTTTTTTTCGGTTGAATTTTGAATTTTAAACAGTCGAAATTGAAGATAAACTATGTTTCAAAATGTATTTTCATTTTTTTTCCCTGTTTTCTACTTTTTTAAACCATTCAATTAAGTGTTTTTTTTCATCATTCATTCTCTACAAACAACCTTCCGTAAAAGGAAAAAAATTGTACAATGGAATGACAGACAGAAATACCCATTTTTTTTTACATACATATAGATTTATTTATTAAAGGTAAATTGAGCAAATTGGCTATTTCTGGCAATTTATTTAAGTGTGTATCAAACTGGTAGCCCATCGCATTAATCAGTACCCAAGAAGTAGTTCTTGGTTTCAAAAAGGTTGGTGACCCCTGTTGTAGGTTGTGCAGTAGTTTACTGTTGTTCGATATTTTTTGTAAAATACAAAAAAAAAAAACAGTACTTCAAATCAAATCAAATCAACTTTATTTATAAAGCACATGTAAAATTTACCACAGGGGTAGCCAAAGTGCTGTACAATGGGCAGGTTAAAAGATAACCGAGCAAACAACACATCAAAAACAGAACATGATAAAAAATAAATACTTAACTGCATTTAAGAAGTACAGTATTTAACTGTAATTATTTATTGTATTTTTACAGTAATTTCTTACAGTGTAGAGCAAGGGTGTCAAATTTCGTGTAATTTCACTTGGCCCTTGAGGCAATATCAAATTAACATTAGAGCTGGCCCGCCGCTGTAACACCGCATTCACCGCTAACACTCTTACTTGCCAACCCTCTCGATTTTCCCGGTAGACTCCGGAAGTTCAGTGCCCCTCCCGAATTTCATCCTGGACAACAATATTTGGGGTGGGCTTTAAAGGCACTGCCTTTGGCGTTCTCTACAACCTATCTTTCCTCTATACAAACAGCGTGCCGGCCCTGTCACATAATATATGCGGCTGATACACACACACAAGTGAATGCAATGCATACTTGGTCAACAGCCATACAGGTCACACTGAGGGTGGCCGTATATATAACTTTAACACTGTTACAAATATGCGCCACACTGTGAACCCACACCAAACAAGAATGACATATTTCGGGAGAACATCCACACCGTAACACAACATAAACACAACAGAACAAATACCCAGAACGCCTTGCAGCACTAACTCTTATGGAACGCTACAATATACATCCCCCGCTATCACCAAACCCCATCCACCTCAACCCCACTACCAAAAATAGGCATTCAATTTTTAGTTACATTTTATTTGATATGCCATTGATATTTTTTTATTATTATTATATGAAACCCGATTTTGCATGTCACTATAAAGTTATATAAGCCTTACTTGTTCAATATTCAATGCAAAACTTGTTTGGGTCCCTATTAAAAGGTTAATTTGTTCAACCTCGGCCCGCGGCTTTGTTTGGTTTTAAATTTTGGCCCACTCTGTATTTGAGTTTGACACCCCTGGTGTAGAGTATACAAATGAGTTTTAGGTTGGGACTTAAAATGAAATTCAAATGAAAGAAAAAAATATTGATTTTTTTATAAGAACCAAGGCCATGATCATGTACCCCCGCCACAGGAGTGGTGGACCTTACCAACCACATAGTGTTTATGCCAGGGGCCGGCACTGAAACATATCGCAATAGTACCCGATATACTACTCGAGGCGCCTACTTATAGTTGGGGGATTCATTGTTTTTATTCTGGAATACGATTGGTTTGTGGTTCTGTGATGGTCTGAATTAAAAATTCGGGGATTGTTTTTTCTTTTAGTCCCATTTTGCTTCTATCGGGCAAAGCCACTAGCAAATGACCATCTGGTCACCACTAACACAAAGGCTCCTCTCTCCTGATTGCTCAGCTTGGTGCGGTGGCCAGCTGTGCAATTGGGATTCATTTTTATTTCTTTTTTCCCTGGATTGCTGCAGACACACCAGTACTCAAAAGTTCAATGTGCAATGTGTGTTGTTTTCAGGGATTTGTCTCCCTGGACGTATGTTTACCTAGCAAAATGAACTAAAACTTTAAAGGGGAACGACACTTTTTCTGGATTTTTGCCTCCATCCATTCATCCATTTTTATACCGCTTGTCATTTTTGGGTTCACTGGGGTGCTGGAGTCTATCTCGGCTGTATTCGGGCGGAAGGTGGAGTACACCCTGGACAAGTCGCAGGGCCAACACAGACAGAAAGACAACATTCACACTCACATTCACACACCAGGGCTAATTTAGTCTTGCCAATCAACCTATCCCCAGGTGCATGTCTTTGGCGATGGGAGGAAGCCGGAGTACCCGGAGGGAACCCACGTAGTCACGGGGAAAACATGCAAACTCCAAACACAAAGTTCCCGAGCCCGGGATTGAACCCAGGACTACTCAGGACCTTCGTATTGTGAGGCAGATGCACTAACCTCTCTTCCACCGTGCTGCCTAGGAGCCAAATACCTTCTTTTTTCTGTCCAGATCTGTGTTAATTCAGGACAGTACAACCTGACCATGTAAGGAAAACCACCTCCATATGTTGCAACTTAAAAGTTGATGTGAAGATGGACATGGAGTCTCTCCTCCTGGATGGAGCTGTCACTTTTGCATTCCGAAGTCTGAATTTATTGCCTCTTCTCATCAGTTAACCCAGTCCTCATGCGAAAGTCCAACTAACCCAGTGGGGACAGAGACGTTTGATTAATGTTGAAACAACGTTGCTTTCCCATGTTGAAATAACGTTGGATTTGGGTTGAAAATGAAAGTTGGATCAACGTTTAAATACCGACGTTGAATCAACGTCAATGTTTCAACGTTGATTCAACTTTCAGTTTCTACCTAACAGAGACGTTTAATCAACGTTGAAACAACTTTACTTTCCTGTGTTGAAATAACGTTGGATTTGGGTTGAAAATGAAAGTTGGATCAACGTTTAAATACCGACGTAGAATCTACGTCAATGTTTCAACATTGATTCATCTTTCAGTTTCAACCTAAGATCAACCAACCAATTATCAACGTAATATCAACCAATATATCAATATAATTAAAGACAACAAAACATGGTGCATATATAGCTCCAGGCTGAATCTTGTTAATGCAAAATTAAAATTAAGTACAAAGAAAATGGAGAATGTCAATCGATATAATTATTTATTTAGCCTGTGATGCCCATCCTATTCCTCCCTTTCGTCCAGGGGCATATTTCAGTTTATTTTTTATGGCATCATGGACCATCGTTTCGGTCCCCTTCTGGGTATCCAAGACACTAGCTGTAAACAGGCAAAAAGAATACAAATTAATTAAGGGTGCATGTGATTTACCCCAATCAAGTTAATGTAATTATTAAACACACACACAAACTCACCTGTGACTACATCGAGCAGCTTCGTCTCGGCAAAGGCAGTTTTTCCCCCTCTCCCCTTCATGTTCAGATTGGACATTAATTCATTTGTCATGAGCCTGAAATTGAACACGTAAGTCATACATGCAGGCCAAAAAGTACGGAATTTTGCATTATTATAATTCCCGATCTAGCACTCATAGATTAGAATTTGGGTCTTACATCACCTATTTTTAATATATGTAGAGAAAGAAGAAAATACCTGTCCATGATGATGCTTAAACAGCTCTTTAAGTCATATCCACCAATCTTTGAGAGCCTGGCTGTCTGCAAATATACAAGACAATGTGTTTAGCATCCACCGGGGGAAGAGGCTGGCAAACACAAACATACATTCAAGTATAGGGCCTGTTTATCTACACAATTTCATAACCTGAAATTTCTACCTAAATACAATAATATTTCCGATGTAAAAACAGCTACACAATTATAATGTTATAATTACTTACCAGCAAATCTTTCTTGCGTGGTTGAGTTTTTATCAACTCGTCAAGGTCAAGTAGTTCCTCCACTGTCTCCAATTTCTGCACGTGGAAGGACAGTTTTATCAAAAAACTTTCCTTTTGGTATTGTATGTATCATAGCAAGTGTACTGTGTCGTTCCATATATGCATAAACTAAAATCATTGGTACATTTGGAAGTTTCAATACTTGATAAAAGCTCTTGTAATAGCAGTACTGGCCTTATCAGTAAAATAAAAAAATAAGTAAAGATCATAGCATTTAATATTACATGGATCCTTTAATGGGCGACCCGTGGACTTGCCTTTTGAGACAAAGCCTTGCTAACAAGTCAAACTAATTAAAAAGTACCTGTGCTTAAAATAAACTGGCAACATTTTAAATAAACATTAAAATGAGCCAGAAAAACCGAACTGCCATCCAGACGGGTGTTTTGAAGATGAAAATCAAGAGGAAGTAAATTAATACAGTGACTGGCGCGGCTGTAAAAGACAAAGGGTACAGAACCAAAAAAAAAAAAATTGTTTTTTTTTAGCCTAGAAAAACAATTGTTTGCTTCTGCTTGGGGAGGAAAAACAAAGTTTGCTCAGGTCCAGTTTATACAGTCAAAAAAACCCAGTTGAAAATAGGAGTGAGATACATTTCTCGGTTTCCTGCAACCCTCTTGTGAAAGGGCCAAAACTATATCGATATAAATAACCAGTATTATCTCAAGGTACAAACCTGAATCTTTATGGACGTCGATGGTTTTCTTTGCCGTGAAATAGTTCGATTTCCAATTCAAATCTTCGCTCTTCATCTTGCTTACTGGATTGGAAAGGAAGTACTTCAGCACGCATGCGCACAAGCTTGGCTTCTAGTTCACGCTGCCTTCAAGCGACGGTTTCGTTGAAAACTGTCGCAAATGGCCGATGCGCGGGCAGAATGTTTGGCAAGTTGAATTGTACACGTTGGAACGACGTTGAAACGACGTTGAAACGACGATATCCCCCAATGATGAAAACAAAACAGATTTGCAACATATGGTGTGGTGGGGTCAGTTGGTTGTGATTTGGTCAGGATATGGTTGAGTGACGTCGCGACGTAATTTCAACGTCACCTTGACGTTGATTTAAGGACGAGTGCCCACTGGGAAGGCTCCTTAATTTGTTATGGGCTTAACCATAACAAATTATGTGAGGCACTTGCACTAACCCCTTGTTCACCGTGCTGCCCTGCTTATCATTCATGAATACTACGAAAGACAAGACGACATATGTATCTTTTTCAATGCATTCTAAATACCGTATCTCCTTGAATTGCCGCCGAGGCACTACTTAATTTAAAACGTCTTCTCACGCCGACGCCGCCGTTTATCAACCAAAAACTATAAAAATGGGACCCGTTACCTCCCTGCTTAGCACTCAGCATTAAGGGTTGGAATTGGGGGTTAAATCACCATAAGTGATTTACGGGCACGGCACCGCTGCTGCCCACTGCTCCCCTGACCTCCCAGGGGGTGATCAAGGGTGATGGATCAAATGCAGGGAAAAAATTCGCCACATCTAGTATTTGTGTGACAATCATTGGTACTTTAACTTTAACTTGTTTATAGAAGTCTTCCTTATCTTTTTCTTCAGTTTTAAAAGTCTCTCTGTCTCGATTGAGAGCTTCCCTTATCACCTCCTGCGTCGATTAAAAGTCCAGTTTAGAAAACTGTTTTATTTTACATATGTAATCCTCCATGTTAAAAGTGCAAGCGAGAGGAAAAAATAAACGATCGCTGCTCACTCTTGCTGCTTGTTGTGACTTCTTCCGCAGCCGAGTAGTCGCAAGAAGGATCACTAGCGCCCTCTACCACCAGGAGGTGGGAGTCATTTAATGACTCATATTTGACACACGCAGCTACGGTATATTAATAAAACATAGCTGCTTACTGTTCTTTTTAGCATATTCAATTGCCTGGACCTTAAATCCTACTGAATAGCTCTTAATCTTCTCCCCTTTATGCGATTTCAAATATTGAAATCAGCCTCCTCCTTTTTGAAAATGATGACAAGCTAAGTGTCACTCGTGACAAGATGAGTTTGACCCGGCGGACATTCTAGGCATATGCTAATTATTTTGTGAAACGAGTTTGACCCGGCGGAAATTGTACACATGCGCTAATAAAAATAATATTTTGCGAAACGAGTTTGACCCGGCGTTAATCCTGAGCCAGCGGTAATGCTAAGCATGAGCTAATTATTTTGCAAAACAAAATTGACCATGCAGTAATTCTAGGCAGGCGCATACTATATACCCGGCGGCATTTCGAGGAAATACGGTAGGAAATAAATGTAATCAAAAGTCTGCTTAGCAGCCAATGGAAGTTGCACCTTTCTGCCTATAAAGCCTTTAAAAATCATCCAAACACCTCCATACATGTTGTATGTATATATATATATATATATATATATATATATATATATATATATATATATATATATATATATATATAAAATGGAGTAACAGGCACATTTACAATGTACGTATACTGAACAAAAATATAAATGCAACATTTTTGTTTTTTTGACCCCATTTTTCATGATGTTGCTCCCATTTTTCATGAGCTAAACTCAAAGATCTAAAACCTTGAATATACAAAGTTTGTATACATGTATACAGAAAAGCAGTAAGTATCTGGTGTGACCACAATTCGCCTCACACAGTGCAACACATCCCCTTCGCATGGACTTGTTTAGGTTGTTGATTGTTGACCATGGAATGTTAGTCCACTCCTCTTCAATGGCTGTGCCAAGTTGCTGGATATTGGCAGGAACTGGATCACTCTGAGGTGTACGCCATCCAAAACGTGCTCAATGGGTGTGACGTGTCCCGTGGGTATGCTTGCTATGCAAAAAACTGGGACACGTTCAGCTTCCAGGAATTGTGTACAGATCCTTGCAACATAGGGCCGTGCATTGTCATGCAGCAACATAAGGTGACGGTTTCGGTCACGGTATCTCTGTGCATTCAAAAATACCATCAATAAAATGCACTCTCGTTCTTTGTCCATAACATATGCCTGCCAATACCATAACCTCACCCCGACCCCCACCCCCGGGTCACAACGTTGTGTTGCGAGCGATCGGCCTTCCTCTCAGGGAATAAAACACACTGGTCACTCCCAAGTTCTTTAGGATGACAAAAATGTTGAGGAAAAAAGGACCACCGAGACAGAATAGCACTTGGACTTGTTTTACTAAACCTATATGTGACCAGTCATTACAATGCAACCATAGCATCAGCAAGTGAGGTCTCATTCAACACAAAAAGGCCCTCCTGCCCAAAAATAAACACAGCTGCTACTTCAAAACAGATACGGAGCTGGCCCAATAACATTCACAAAAGGTCACATTTGTGCATTCCTGCACAGCATAAAAGTTTTGGTGGACAACATTAGACAAATAAGGAGTAGCATAAATCAAATCTTACTGTGGCAGCGTCGGAGAAAGTTTTACATGTAAACAAACTACGGTAAGTTCAAGGACCGCCAAAATTAGGAGGACAAAATGGCACTCGCCAAATACTCTCATCAGTGAAGCATGTTTAATATAAACATTGGGATTTTTAACAATTAAGAATGTTTGTGTCATGTTTGTACTCCTACAGAAACCATAATAAAACAAAATATATGTTTTCCATTTCCAAGGAGCAGCATACAACACGTCTTTATGTGGCAGAGTCGGAGAAAGTTGTACATGTAAAAGAACTACGGTGAGTTCAAAGACCACCAAAATTAGTGGGAGAAAACGGCACTCGCCAAATACTCATCGGTGAAGCATGTTTAATTTAAAAAGTGGAATTTCTAACAATTAGGAATGTTAGTGTCATGTTTGTCATCTTACATAAATCATATTAAAACTAAATATATTTTTTCCATATTAAAAAAAAAAATACATTTTTCCATTTCCAAAGAGCAGCATACAACCCGTCTTTCTGGGGCAGCATCGGAGAAAGTTGTATATGTAAACAAACTACGGTGAGTTCAAGGACTACCGATATTAGGAGGACAAAACGGCCCTCGCCAAATAGTCATCAGTGAAAGCATGTTTAATATAAACAGTGGGATTTCTAACAATTAAGAATGTTAGTGTCATGTCTGTCCTCCTAGAGAAACCATATCAAAACCAAATATATTTTTTCCATTTCCAAGGAGCAGCATACATCACATCTTTCTGTGGCAGCGTCGGAGAAAGTTGTACGTGTAAACAAACTATGGTGAGTTCAAGGGCCGTCAAAATTAGTAGAAAAAAACTGCACTCGCCAAATACGCTCATCAGTGAAGCATGTTAAATACAAACAGAGGGATTCCTAACTTTAGGAAGGTTTGTGTCATGTTTGTCCTCCTACATAAATAAAACAAATGTATTTGTTCCATTTCCAAGGAGCTGCATAAAATATGTCTGTCTGTGGCAGTAATGGAGAAAGTTGTACATGTAAACAAACTACGGTGAGTTCAAGGACCGCCAAAAGTAGTAGGACAAAACTGCACTCGACAAATACGCTCATCAGTGAAGCATGTTTAATATAAACAGTGGGATTTCTAACTATTAGGAATGTTAGTGTCATGTTTGTCATCCTAATAAATCATATTAAAACAAAATATATTTTTTCCATATTATGTGAATTATATTTATATAGCGCTTTTCTCAAGTGACTCAAAGCGCTTTACATAGTGACACCCAATATCTAAGTTACATTTAAACCAGTGTGGGTGGCACTGGGAGCAGGTGGGTAAAGTGTCTTGCCCAAGGACACAACAGCAGTAACTAGGATGGCACAAGCGGGAATCGAACCTGCAACTCTCAAGTTGCTGGCACGGCCACTCTACCAACCGAGCTATGCCGTCCCAAATTATATGTTTTTCCATTTCCAAGGAGCAGCATACAACCCGGCTTTCTGGCACAGCGTCGGAGAAAGTTGTGCATGTAAACAAACTACGGTGAGTTCAAGGACTACCGAAATTAGTAGGACAAAACGGCCCTCGCCAAATACTCATCAGTGAAAGCAAGTTTAACATAAACAGTGGGATTTCTAACAATATGAATGTTTGTGTCATGTTTTTCTTCCTATTGAAACCATATTAACACAAAATAAATGTTTTCCATTTCAAAGGAGCAGCATACAACACATCTTTCTATGTCAGCGTCGGAGAAAGTTGTATATGTAAACAAACTACGGTGAGTTCAAGGACCACCAAAATTAGTGGGACAAAAAAGCACCCGCCAAATACTCATTGGTGAAGCATGTTTAATATAAACAGTGGGATTTCTAACAATTAGGAATGTTGGTGTCATGTCTGTCCTCCGAGAGAAACCATATCAAAACCAAATATATTTTTTCCATTTCCAAGGAGCAGCATACAAAGCAACTATCTGTTACAGTGTTGGAGAAAGTTGTACATGTAAAGAAACTATGGTTAGTTTAAGGACCGTCAAAATTAGAACGAAAAAACTGCACTAGCCAAATACGCTCATCAGTGAAGCATTTTAAATACAAACAGAGGGATTTTTAGCAATTAGGAATGTTTGTGTCATGTTTGTCCTCCTACATAAATAAAACAAAATATATTTGTTCCATTTCCAAGGAGCCGCATAAAACACGTCTGTCTGTGGCAGCGTCGGAGAAATTTGTACATGTAAACAAACTACGGTAAGTTCAAGGGCCGCCAAAATTAGTAGGACAAAACTGCACTCGCCGAATACGCTCATCAGCGAAGGATGTTTTGTATAAACAGTGGGATTTCTAACAATTAGGAATGTTAGTGTCATGGATGTTTATCTACAGAAATCATATTAAAACTAAATAAATGTTTTCCATTTCAAAGGAACAGCATACAACACGTCTTTCTGTGGCAGTGTCGGAGAAAGTTGTACATGTAAACAAACTACGGTGAGTTCAAGGACCGTCAACATTAGTAGGAAAAAACGGCACCCCGCCAAATACTGTCATCAGTGACACGTTTAAAATAAACTGTGGGATTTCTAACAATTAGGAATATTATTGTCATTTTTGTCCTCCTCCATAAATCGTATTAAAACACAAAATATTTTGTCCATTTTAAAACAAAATTTTATTTTTTCCATTTCCAAGGAGCAGCACACAGCACATTTTTCTGTGGCAGTGTCGGAGAAAGTTGTACATGTAAACAAACAACGGTGAGTTCAAGGACCACCAAATTTAGTAGGACAAAACGGCACTCGCCAAATACTCTCATCAGTGAAACATGTTTAATATAAACAGTGGGATTTGTAACAATTAGGAATGTTAGTGTCAGGTTTGTCCTCCTAGAGAAAACATATTAAAACACAATATATTCTTTCCATTTCCAAGGAGACACAGGGGCGGCGCTAAAGAGCCACATGCGGCTTTTGAGCCGTGGTTCGTCGACCCCTGTCTTTTACAATCCCTAATAGATCGGGTAATGCTTCTTTTTCACCCTATAAGTACACTTGCAGCATTATAGCATGAGAGTAATAATTCATTTCCACATGTGTTTGCTACTGTAAGAACAATAAGCAAGCTGACAAGGAACTGTGCATCCCTGGGGAGCATCAAGACAAGCCTTCCGGACTGAGACCAAACCATCAGGGAGCCGGTGCTCACGGTGGCAGACATCATTTAAAAGTGAGGAAAAGCGGCAGAAAACCTGCCGACTCGACGCTCGAAGCTGGGCAGTTTAGAGCAGGAGCTGGCGTAGCACCCGGTGCAAGCTTCAACCTATAAAAAGAGCTCCATAAATTGGCTGAAATAAATCCGCTGACACATCGGCAGCGAGTTTGCCGTGCCTCCAGTGATAAGTATTTAGCCAACAAAAAAAGTTGTCGAAACCTCTGAATCGCTAACCAAGAAGTCACCCACCGACATTTCTGTTGCATTTAATTCCCAACAAAATAAATAAATAAATGGGTTGTACTTGTATAGCACTTTTCTACCTTCAAGGTACTCAAAGCGCTTTGACACTACTTCCACATTTACCCATTCACACACACATTCACACACTGATGGAGGGAGCTGCCATGCAAGGCGCCAACCAGCACCCATCAGGAGCAAGGGTGAAGTGTCTTGCTCAGGACACAACGGACGTGACGAGGTTGGTTCTAGGGGGGATTTGAACCAGTGACCCTCGGTTTGCGCACGGCCACTCGCCCACTGCGCCACGCCGTCCCTAAAAAATGCCGGAAACCATAATTACTAAGAATGTACCCTCTGATTGGCTACTGATCATTACAGATTCCCTCTGGCTTGACACTGTATTGGCTGACAAGCGGCTTGTAGCTAATTAAGTGTTTCCGTACACAGTGGGGAGCCGTTTCACTTCAGCCCGCGAATGAATTATCTATGATGTTTGATTAGTATTAAATCCGGCCCCACTGCTGCTGTTTTGCACGCATGAATACTCCGTCAGTGTTGGCTAGAGATGTCCGATAAATGCTTTAAAATGTAATATCGCAAATTATTGGTATCGGTTTCAAAAAGTAAAATGAATGACTTTTTAAAACGCCGCTGTACTGAATGGTAGTTGCGTCACTGAGGTCAGCAGTCCCTCCCCTCTCCCACACACAAAAAAGGAGTTGCAGCCCGACTGCAGCGTTAGAGGTTTACTGGCGACGCTTGATGACCTCAACAAACTGCCGCGAACAGAGCATAACAACAACAAGAGTGTGCTGTTGCAGGTGCTGTAGCCGTGGCTAACAAGCGAGCTCTCTAATCGGCAAAACAGCCAATATCGGACATCTCTTGTGTTGGCCTTTGGAACTTTAAAAAGTGGGTCCCAAGGGACCCCATAAAGTCATAAAAATGGGGTCCCACAGTAAATTTTTGGGGTCCCTGCTTTTTTGAAACCGTTTTGAAAACAAATGATAAATGTATGCATTATCCTGTTATATCTCACATTCTATATTGTGTTTTGGAAAAAAGGTTATCATTAACATTACCCAATTCACTTAAAAAAGTAATACATAAGGAAACACATGTTTATGCATATGTAAAAGTATTCAGTTACAAATATTAATTCACTTTCTTCTTTCTTTCATAGATCTAAACTTTACCGTTGCCTGTATTTTTTTTATTTTTTTTATCGTAAGATTTTCAGAATGTGTTTGTTCTATTTTTGGCCAAACTAAGACAAAGAAAACAATCTGAATTTGTCTTTATTTTTTAGTTTTAATGCCATAATTTTAATAGTCCTGCCCACGTGTACACAGAATTTCCTTCATGCGGCCCCTGAGCTAAAATTATTTCTACACCCCTGATCTAGTGGTACGTCAAATAATCACTTGATTATAATAAAATAGAATAAAATACTTTTATTTTCATTGCATTAAAAATACAACAAATTTGGAGTGCTTCTCCAGTAAAATTATTAGCCCTACATAATAACAACAATCAGCATAGATATGTCATTCACCCTGTCGAACACATATAATACACACGTAAAATATATAATTAGTTAAAAATAGTATAATCTTTAGCTGGATCTAAATAACCAATAAAAAAGTGTAGTGCCTTGATTAATGTGTTTTCTAATGCTTTTTGAGACTGTTTATGACAACCACTGCTTCTGGAAGAAAGCTGTTCCTAAATCTGCTTGTTCTTGTTTTGAGACACCCTGAGGGCAAAAGTTCAAACAGTGAGTTGGTAGGGTGGGTACAGTTTTTTGATATACCCTATATCAGTGGTCCCCAACCACCGGGCCGTGGCCCGATTGGTACCGGACCGCAGAATAATTTTTTATTAATTTTTATTTAAAAAAAATATATATATATATATTTTCATGACAAAAACTTCCCTTTTTCATGACAAAGGAAAAAGGATCCCAAACCCCCCCACCGGGCCGCGGGATACAAAAAGGTTGGGGACCACCGCCCTATATTGCCAAAAGTATTTGGCCACCTGCCTTGACTCACATATGAACTTGAAATGCCATCCAATTCCTAACCCATAGGGTTCAATATGACGCCGGTCCACTTTTTGCAGCTATTGCAGCTTCAACTCTTCTGGGAAGGCTGTCCTCAAGCGCATTGGTGAGGTCACACACTGATGTTGATCAAGATGGCCTGGCTCTCAGTCTCTGTTCTAATTAATCTCAAAGGTGTTCGATCGTGTTCAGGTCAGGACTCTGTGCAGGCCAATCAAGTTGATCCACAACAGACTCTATCATCCATGTCTTTATGGACCTTGCTTTATGCACTGGTGCACAGTCATGTCGGAAGAGGAAGTGGTCCGCTCCAAACATTTCCCACAAGGTTGAGAGCATGGAATTGTCCAAACTGTTTTGGTATCCTATAGTATTCAAAGTTCCTTTCACTGGAATTAAAGGGCCAAGCCCAACTCCTGAAAAACAACTCCAAACCATAATTTCTCCTCCATCAAATTTCACACTCGGCACAATGCAGTCCGAAATATAGCGTTCTCCTGGCAACCTCCAAACCCAAACTCGTCCATCAGATTGCCAGATGGAAAAGTGTGATTCATCATTCCAGAGAACACGTCTCCAGTGCTCTAGAGTCCAGTGGCAACGTGCTTTACACCACTGCATCCCACGCTTTGCATTGGACTTGATGATGTATGGCTTGGATGCAGCTGCGGTCCACGGAAAGCCATTCAATGAAGCTTTCTGCGTACACTATGTGGGCTAATTGGAATGTCACATGAAGTTGGAACTCTGTAGCAACTTCAGCATCCGCTGACCCCTTCCCTTGTGTCAGTTTATGTGGCCTACCACTTAGTGGCTGAGTTGCTGTTGTTCCCAAACTCTTCCATTTTCTTATAATATAGCCGACAGTTGACTTTGAAATATTTAGGAGCGAGGACATTTCTTGACTGGATTTGTTGCACAGGTGGTATCCTTTGACAGTTCCATGCTGGAAATCAGTGAGCTCTGAGCACGACCCATTCTTACATAAATGTTTGTAGAAACAGTCTCCATGCCTAAATGCGGGATTTTATCCACCTGTGGCCGGGCCGAGGGATTAGGACACCTGATTCTGATCATTTGGATGGATGGTCAAAAACTTTTAGCAATATAGTGTATTTGTAAGGTAGAGGGCTGGTTATGAATCATCATTTGTTAATACCTCAAAGACCTACTGAAATGACATTTTCTTATTCAAACAGGGATAGCAGGTCCATTCTATGTGTCATACTTGATCATTTCGCGATATTGCCATATTTTTGCTGAAAGGAATTAGTAGAGAACATCGTTGATAAAGTTCGCAACTTTTGGTGGCTAATAAAAAAGCCTTGCCTTTACCGGAAGTAGCAGACGATGACGTCACCGATGTGAAAGCTCCTCACATCCTCACATTGTTTATAATGTGAGCCTCCAGCAGCAAGAGCTATTCGGACCGAGAAAGCGACAATTTCCCCATTAATTTGAGCGAGGATGAAAGCTTTGTGGATGAAAAAATTTAGTTTGAAGGCCTAGAAAAAAAATAAAAATAATAAAAAAAAGTTTAAAAAATAAAAAAAGGCGAGGGCAAGTGGGAGCGATTCAGATGTTTTTAGAAACATTTACTAGGATAATTATGGGAAATCCATAAGTGAGTTAAATAGTACCTGATAGTCGGAGGGGTGTGGCCACGGGTGTTTTGACGGCAGAGTCTCTGAGAGAAGTCACGGCAGCAGGAGGACACTGGCTTCGCTGATCTCCGGTAAGAGGCGACTTATTTCAACAATTTTCTCACCTAAAACTGCCGGTTGACACGCAGTCGTGGTCCATGTTCGCTTGACCGCTCTGATCCATAGTAAAGCTTCACCTCCGGGAATTTTAAACAAGGAAACACCGTGTGTTTGTGTGGCTAAAGGCTAAAGCTTCCCACCTCCATTTTTCTACTTTGACTTCTCCATTATTAATTAAACAAATTGCAAAAGATTCAGCAACACAGATGTCCAAAATACTGTGTAATTGCGCGATGAAAAGAGATGACTTTTAGCCGTAAGTGGTGCTGAGCTAATATGTCCCCTCCGACCAATAATGTCACAAACAAGCGTCATCATCGCGTCATCATTCCGCGACGTTTTCAACAGGAAACTCCCCGGGAAATTTAAAATTGTAATTTAGCAAACTAAACCGGACGTATTGGCATGTGTTGCGATGTTACTATTTAGAATAGAGTAGAATAGAATAGAAAGTTATTTATTGATCCCTGGGGGAAATTCAGCACCACAGTTTGTTTACAATAAACAATAATAATAATAATACATATGACAGATATTATATACATAATATATAATATATTAATAATATAAATATATATTAAATATATTCTACATTTAAGTGCAGTCTGATGGCTGTCAGTATGAAGGACCTCCTGTGTTGATATATAAGACTGTATGGTCGATAGTAGTGGGTTTCAGTAGTCCTTTAAACAATGTAATAGTTAGACCAGAGCTTTTTGTAGCAAAACCAAATGAGACAAGTTTGGGGAGATTTTGAAGTAGTTGGGGGCCTTTTATGAATAACATAAATAATTTGACCAAATATTCTTGCAGCAATGCGACTGTTTTGTTTTAATTTGGAGAACTGGCTGACCTTTGATTGACCCAAAAATAATCTTTGATAACTCAGAAACGATAACGGCACCAACAACCATTTCTAACGGCATAAACCCAGCACGAACGAATGACAATATTTCAACTTCAGGTCAAAACAAAAAGGACAAAACATTTGTGAGTGACAGACTTTATTTAAGTGTGTCACTGTTTTTATGATGCAGGTGATAAAAAGGTTCTGTTCATGTAACCATGATTATATATTTACAATGTTAACCTGTTTACAATAGCACTGCACTGTTAAAATTATGCAATGAGCAATAGTCGACTGGCTTACTGTAATATGAAAAAAAAAAAAAAATGCAAGATTAAAGTTGCCATAATGGAGTGTAAAACCTTCTCTTCTACCATGTGGCGCTCACATTGAGGAGCAGTCAATGGAATGAATTTTCATTTTATTAAAAAAAAAAAAAGAAAATGGCTTTACATTCGCCGCAATCCCATCTGTGCGATGTCCCTGCCTTCTGTCCCTCTCAAACGCATTCCTAACCGAGACGTGTACCGTAAGAGGGTCAGGTGGCCCATCTGCATGTCATTAAAGTCCTACTAAGCCCTAATTTCATACAGTGTTAAAATTCAGGAGATGAAATATGGCGGTAATTCTGGCGGAGGACACCACTGTACATCTGGAAGAAGACGGTTAGGAGATGAGAGATCAGATTGTTTGAGTGGTGTGTTATACTGTATCTGCTTCCACGTTGTGCAGTGTTCCCTTTTTCTGAGTCTGCATCACTAGACCACTGAGCAGGTTATTAGTAAATTATCGGCTGATTTGTTTACTGATTAAAAGCAATTTGATATTTTGCTCAGTGGTATGTTGTTGAAATTTTGTGATGAAGCCCTGGGATTTGTATGTTTATGGTTTATCTTTTGGAACGTTTTAAGAGGTAAGGCTAGCTCCGCAGCCCTGTCTGTTCATCCACATCTCCTCCAGTCTCTCTAAATGGAGTCTGGTGTGGCAGAAATCCAGCAGCTGGTGTCCATGGCCAAAAGGCTCCCTGATTCTGATACCTGATTCCACCTCAGTCTAGTTGCACTGTCCTCCAGAAACAAACACATACACTGTGGTGGCCTCAGCATCATCTGCTGGGGAGGGGGCAGCATGGCCAGAGACAGGAGCAGACCCAACAAAGCAATCAAGAGCGCCGACTTCACCCTTGGCCACCCACCAACACTCGGCCAGTGTCCAATCTGCATGGATGAGTGAGGATGCGTCTAAGGAGACCGAGGTGTCCGATACCTGCTCATTCAACCAAGACACTGTGAAGCTTGTTTGACCCGGTGCTCAGTGCCAGATCTGCAGCCCTGTCTCTTCATCCGCATCACCTCCAGTCCCTAAATGGAGTTTGGTGTGGCAGAAATCCAGCAGCTGGTGTCCATGGCCAAAAGGCTCCCTGATTCTGATAACTGATTCCACCTCAGTCTAGTTGCACTGTCCCCCAGAAACAAACACATACACTGTGGTGGCCTCAGCATCATCTACTGGGGAAGGGGCAGCATGGTCAGAGACGGACAAAATTGGATTTTTACGCAACCTTTCTGCATCACTATCGTTCTTGTCTCAAAGTAGGTGTACTGTCACCTCCTGTCACATCACACCCTGACACCTTTGAATTTTTGGGTGTTTTAGTTCTTGTCTTGCGTTCCTATTTTGGGGGCTTTTCCTTCTTTTGTTGGTATTTTCCTTTAGCAGTTTTATGTCTTCCTTGAACGCTATTCCCTGCCCCTGCTTTGTTTTTGCAATCAAGATAATTTAAGTTGTGCGGACTCTGTCCTTTGTGGGGACATTGCTGATTGTCATGTCATACACGGATGTACTTTGTGGACGTCGTCTGCTCCACACACTGTAGGTCTTCGCTGTCGTCCAGCATTCTGTTTTTGTTTACTTTGCAGCCAGGTCAGTTTTAGTTTCATTTCGCATAGCTATCCCTAAGCTTCAATGCCTTTTCTTAGTGGCACTCACTTTTGGTTTATTTTTGGTTTGAGTTTGAGTTACTCTTTAACCTACACGCTGCCTTCCGCATATTGTGATCACGACAAACCATGTTCCCGACGTCTACAAAGCAATTAGCTGCCTGCTGCCACCTACTGATATAGAAGAGTATCACACGGTTACTCTGTCGAGCTCTAGACAGCAATAACACTCAACAACGGCATATTTGTGGTTTATAATTACTGGTTTGCAAAAAACATTTGTAACCCAATTAGGTGAAATTACATAGTCTCCCAGACTGTATCTCAATAGTGCCGTGACACAGTGGTTGAAAAACACTGTCATAGGAGACGGCAGAAGACACCTTCAAGTGTGGTGCACATGACCAAGCACAGATCCTGTGGGACTTAAAAAGGCAGTTGCGATTGATTGACGGAAGGAACACCAGAAGCTCAAAAAACTGAAATGATGTGAGCGGCTCCAGCAGATTCCAGGAGCCACATCAACAGTAAGATCTCTGTATAATAGAGTGCGGCACGAGATCACCTGAGATACCGCGGCTCAACCCCAAGGCTCTCAAGTTTCAACGAATCTTCAAATCTCACATCCCAAATACTTTAGTTCTGAGTGTTAAGTTCCCAGTTTCGTGTCGGAAACATTGCGACACTAATCCATCACTTACCTTCTGTGACGCTGAAGAATCCCAAGGTTTTTCTTCTTCACCAAAATATACTGCAACCGACTTTCCGATGCAATTGAAAGCCGGAACCTCCAGACTTTGTGGTACTCCATAGTAGTGCAAGCATACTTGGAGTTCAAACACGTCGCACCCATATTCTATACTCACTTTATTGAATTAATCTCTTGACTAGAAATAATTGAAAGCTCATTCATCTGAAAACATCCGCAGAAATCCCTCGCTTCATTAACATTAATTCTCTAACTAATTAGTTTTTGTTCTTTTATTACACTTGTTTTTTTCTCTCCCGAACACTTTGACTCGGTTCAATGTAAATTGTCTTACAAACTTATTGTTGATTAGATGACTTTATAATAATGACTTTGGGTCAATGTATACCTTCCATCCATCCATCCTTTTTCTACCGCTTATTCCCTTTTGGGGTCGCGGGGGGCGCTGGCGCCTATCTCAGCTACAATCGGGCGGAAGGCGGGGTACACCCTGGACAAGTCTCCAACTCATCACAGGGCCAACACAGATAGACAGACAACATTCACACTCACATTCACACACTAGGGCCAATTTAGTGTTGCCAATCAACCTATCCCCAGGTGCATGTCTTTGGAAGTGGGATGAAGCCGGAGTACCCAGAGGGAACCCACGCATTCACGGGGAGAACATGCAAACTCCACACAGAAAGATCCCGAGCCTGGGATTGAACCCAGGACTGCAGGACCTCCGTATTGTGAGGCAGACGCACTCACCCCTCTGCTAAGGCTTCACGGTGCACAAATGTTTGTGTGCTATGGCTATGAGGTTTTTTTTTCCTTGGCCTCAGTCTGGACCCCTCTCCAGGGGCCCAGGCTTAGACAGTCTTTACCTGTTTCTCAGTGAAAGGCAATCTTGATCTGTGATTTCACAGCTGATATGAAATATTAATGTGCACCATGTATGAAGATTCACCTAGAGCTATTTATAATCTAATTTGACGGTCCAATAAGTGCCACTTTGATGAACACACCTCATTGCTGGCCATCTTCATATATCTTTCCTCTTGTGTCAGGGTTGGCATTAACCCATATTTTTGTATAATTTAATGGCGTTATATTACGGATTACATTCATACTTCAGTGCCCGAGTGGCTACCTGGAGCATTTTTGAAAAAATGATTGAAAATGGAAAAATAGGGGGGAAGATACAAACAAACACAACAGTTTGTTTACATTTAAAATGTTCCACTCCTTCTTTGTCTCATTTTTGTCCACCAAATGTTTTATAATGTGGGTGAACGCACAAAAGTGAGCTTTGTTGATGTTATTGACTTGTTGGAGTGCTAATCAGGCATATTTGGTCAGTGCATGACTGCAGGGTAAGCAATGCTAACATGCTATCTAAACTAGCTGTATGTACATAATGCATCATTATGCATCATTTGTAGGGATATTTTGAGCTCATTTAATTTATTTTACTTTTACCCTTTTTGTGTAGAATTTAGTTTTGCATGTCAATATTATATGTACAGTATGTAAAATTTGCTGCATTTCAGATAGCTGTGTGTGTCCCATGTTGTTCCAGACCACAGCAAAATGTCATGATCCGTGGCCTGGATTGTTTTCTTTTGTTCTGTTAGTTTTGGGCTCTCTTAGTTCCTGTTTGTGCACCTCTGGGTTTGTTTGAGTTTTCATGGGGATTAATTGGGTTCACCTGCCTCTGGTTATTGGTCAGCACTCTCAGCTGCTGTCAACCACTAATCAGAGAGCTATTTATTCATGCTCAGGCTGGCTTCATGGTTTGCTCCTTGCTACCGTTATGTGAGTATTCTTTGTCTATAGTCTATGCTGAAGTGTTAGCCTTTGCCTCCAGTGCGATCGGCATGTGTTTCCTCTGACTTGTTTTCCTTTTGTGGTACTTGTTTGATTTTGACAATAAATCATGTTCCTACCTGCCCGTCCTGTCCGGAGCGGTCCGTCTGCATCCTGGGGGAACAAACCCCGCAGTAACCTGCGACCCCCCCTGTTGTGACACAAAGCTTGCCAAAGATTGTAATAAATCTATTAAAAGAAGATAGCCTGCCGTTTCCTTTTTTTTGTACACACATCTATACCTTTGGCCATTAAAAGCTAGTAAATTTACAGGAGTAATCTCACCTTCAAAGTAGCCTCTGAATGACTAATGGTTTCTAATGTTGTAAAAATGTGTGGAATAAATATTACATTTGTACATTTCTGTCAATGAAGATTAGCTTCAACCTGCAACACCACATTGTCAATCAATCAATCAATCAATCAATCAATGTTTACTTATATAGCCCTAAATCACTAGTGTCTCAAAGGGCTGCACAAACCACAACACAAACCACTACGACATCCTCGGTAGGCCCACATAAGGGCAAGGAAAACTCACACCCAGTGGGACGTCGGTGACAATGATGACTATGAGAACCTTGGAGAGGTGGAAAGCAATGGATGTCGAGCGGGTCTAACATGATACTGTGAAAGTTCAATCCATTATGGATCCAACACAGCTGCAAGAGTCCAGTCCAAAGCGGATCCAACACAGCAGCGAGAGTCCCGTTCACAGCGGAGCCAGCAGGAAAACATCCCAAGCGGAGGCGGATCAGCAGCGCAGAGATGTCCCCAGCCGATACACAGGCGAGCAGTACATGGCCACCGGATCGGACCGGACCCCCTCCACAAGGGAGAGTGGGACATAGGAGAAAAAGAAAAGAAACGGCAGATCAACTGGTCTAAAAAGGGAGTCTATTTAAAGCCTAGAGTATACAAATGAGTTTTAAGGTGAAACTTAAATGCTTCTACTGAGGTGGCATCTAAAACTTTTACCGGGAGGGCATTCCAGAGTACTGGAGCCCGAAATGAAAACGCTCTATAGCCCACATACTTTTTCTGGGCTTTGGGAATCACGAATAAGCCAGAGTTCTTTGAATGCAGATTACTTGCCAGGACATATGGTACAATACAATCGGCAAGATAGGATGGAGCTAGACCGTGTAGTATTTTATACGTAAGTAGTAAAACCTTAAAGTCACATCTTAAGTGCACAGGAAGCCAGTGCAGGTGAGCCAGTACAGGGGTAATGTGATCAAACTTTCTTGTTCTTGTCAAAAGTCTAGCAGCCGCATTTTGTACCAACTGTAATCTTTTAATGATAGACATGGGGAGACCCGAAAATAATACGTTACAGTAGTCGAGGCGAGACGTAACAAACGCATGGATAATGATCTCAGCGTCTTTAGTGGACAAAATGGAGCGAATTTTAGCGATATTACGGAGATGAAAGAAGGCCCTTTTAGTAATGCTTTTAATGTGTGACTCAAAGGAGAGAGTTGGGTCAAAGATCACACCCAGATTCTTTACCGAGTCGCCTTGTTTAATTGTTTGGTTGTCAAATGTTAGAGTTGTATTATTAAATAGAGGTCGGTGTCTAGCAGGACCGATAATCAGCATTTCCGTTTTTTTGGCGTTGAGTTGCAAAAAGTTAGCGGACATCCATTGTTTAATTTCATTAAGACACGCCTCCAGCTGACTACAATCCGGCGTGTTGGTCAGCTTTAGGGGCATGTAGAGTTGGGTGTCATCAGCATAGCAGTGAAAGCTAACACCGTATTTGCGTATGATGTCACCTAGCGGCAGCATGTAGATGCTGAAGAGTGCAGGGCCAAGGACCGAACCCTGGGGAACTCCACACGTTACCTTAACGTAGTCTGAGGTCATACTGTTATGGGAGACACACTGCATCCTATCAGTAAGATAAGAGTTAAACCAAGACAGGGCTATGTCTGACATACCAATTTGTGTTTTGATACGTTCTAATAAAATATTATGATCGACGGTATCGAAAGCATCGCTAAGATCGAGGAGCAGCAACATAGATGACGAATCAGAATCCATCGTTAGCAATAGATCATTAGTCATTTTTGCGAGTGCTGTCTTCGTGGAGTGATTTGCCCTGAAACCGGATTGAAAGGTTTCACATAGATTGTTAGACGCTAAGTGTTCATTTAACTGCTCCGCAACAATTTTTTCGAGGATTTTTGAAATAAAGGGAAGGTGAGACACCGGTCGGTAGTTTACCATGAGGTCAGGATCGAGGTTAGGTCTTTTAAGAAGAGGATGAATAACCACTTTTTTGAATGCTAGGGGAACAGTGCCCGAGGAAAGTGATAAGTTTATAATATTTAGCACTGATGGACCTAATAATACAAAGAGCTCCTTGATCAGTTTCCCAGGAAGTGGGTCAAGTAAACATGTTGTTTGTTTTATTCCATTTACACTTTGTAACAATTCCTCTAATGTTATTTCCACAAAACGAGAGAAACTATTTTCGAGGGCAGTGTCCGCCGTATATACAATCGTGTCAGTGTTAATAGAACCCCGTTGTAGCTGGGACGCATTGTCTTTAATCTCCTTTCTAATGACTTAATTTTCTTACTAAAGAATTGCATAAAGTCATCAGCTGATTGGGTGGAGCTACTGGAAGGAGTCCCTTGTTGGGTTAGCGATGCTACCGTACTAAACAAAAATTTAGGATCGTTTTGATTACGGTGGATGAGATTTGAGTAATATTTAGCTTTAGCTAAGGTACGCATGCGTTTATAAGTTATTAAACCATCACTCCATGCTTGATGGTGCACCTCAAGTTTAGTCGTGCGCCATTTGCGTTCCAGCTTTCTACATAATAATTTCTGGGCTCTAGTTTCTTCTGTAAACCACGGGGTACGCTTTTTTGGAGCCTTTTTTAACTTTAGCGGTGCTATGTTATCAATGGTTTCGCACAGGGCGTCGTTAAAGTTGTTAGTGAGGTTATCAATAGAGCCCACATACTTTGGGAATGGTGCCATTACCGAGGGCAGTAGGTCAGCAAGAGTTGTCGTTGTGGCCGTATTAATGTTGCGGCTGCTATAGCAGTTATTATTATTATTAGCTTGCCGAACATGCGTCTGAACCTCGAATTTTATAAGGTAATGATCGGACAATACTTTAGTATACGGGAGTATCGTAACTTTGGAAACGGTGATACCCCTGACAAGCACTAGGTCTATCGTTTTACCGTTGTGATGCGTGGGTTCATTTATTATTTGTGTGAGACCACAGCTATCAATTATAGTCTGGAGTGCTACGCACGGTGGGTCCGATGGGGTATTCATATGGATATTAAAGTCCCCCATTATGATTATATTATCGGCGTGTGTCACTACATCAGCAACGAACTCTGAGAATTCATTGATAAAGTCCGAATAGGGCCCTGGGGGGCGGTAGATAACAGCCAGGTGTAGAGGCAGCGGTGTGACAGACCTCATAGTAAGCACCTCAAACGATTTTTTATTTATTAATTATGTTAGGACTAAGGTTAAAGTTTTCGTTGTATATTAGTGCGACCCCCCCACCCCTTTTAAGAGGACGGGCAATATGCGCATGTGTAAAGTTAGGAGGACATGCCTCATTAGCGCAAAAAAGTCGTTTGGTTTAAGCCAGGTTTCGCTGAGACCGATGACGTTAAGATTGTTGTCTCTGATAATATCATTAACTAACAACGTTTTGGGAGACAATGATCTTATGTTTAAAAAACCTATATTATAGGTAGTGGGCTGTTTTAGGGAATTTTTGATCAAATTATCCGTAGTAGCAATATTAATAATGTTGTGTTTATTATGCCCAGTGCATTTAGTATAATTACGACTATATCTAGGAATTGATACGACGGGAATTTTCGGATTGTTTGTTTGTTGCTTTGATAAACTGCACGCATCATAGTTAGCCACCTCAGTAGAACACATGTCCAACTCTGAAACAATCAAAGCAGAAAAAACGTGTTCTAATTTAACTCACTCCTTACCCAGACCAGTAGTCTCGCATCTTCCATTTAAATCCGGCTTCAGGATGGAGGGAAGTGGTGTTCTGTGGGGATTAGCCTTCTGCTTTGTTTTTAGCCCCGCTCGGCATCCGCGTTTCCGATCACACCGCTGGCGTCTGCTCCGTAGACGGCCCCCGCTGCTACTATACTCCCCTGCTCCACAGGCCGCTGGATGTAGCCGGCGAAGTATTCCCGTGCTAGTTAGCAGGTCTAGCAAACACGCGTCTATCAGTCCAAAACGGCCCGATATGTCCACATCCAGAAGTGTCTGTCGGTCGTACGTGATCACAGAGTGACCACGATGTGAGCCAGCCATAAAGTTTGTAGAATTGTCCGGTATTTCTGCCAAATGTTCCATATTTAGCAGGAGCTCCTTGATGTCGCAGCCCTTCCGGGCGCCGCCATCTTGGATTTTTAGATTTAGATTGTCATTTTGATAGTAGGCTATTATAGCTAATATAGACACTTAGGTCATGTGTTGTCCTCATTATAAGACCTTTACAGGGGCTTTTCATTTTTTGCGGCTCCAGACAGATTTTTTATTTTTTTTATTTTTGGTGCAATATGGCTCTTTCAAAGTTTTGGGTTGCTGACCCCTGCTTTATTGTGTACTCACACTTGGCCGAAATAGACAAGATAGGTTCCACATCATCAATTGGACACCTCCACATGAAACTCAACAGAAAATGATCTCTAGACTCTATATTTAGCATGATGGATAGCTGTTAGTCCTGCTAATGCAACTCCTCGGAGTCAAGCAGAGCAAAGTGTTATGCGGGCGTCCGCACGGACCCCACGGAAGTCTCGGCAGTCAAACGTGGCGAACTGATAAATGTTTGTCAGTGCCGTAAAAAATTGGCCTCTGGCTTTGGAGGGTTCCGCTTCACGGGCTGCCACCGTTGTATTCCTGTCGCCACAGGTTGTGAAAATTCCTAACCCTTGTGTAAAGTTCATATTGTTGTTACTCCGACAGCGTTTTTGGGTCTGATGGACCCGGTGAACAGATGTTTATAGAATTAAACAGATGTTTAATTCATCTGTTCAGTATTTGAACATAAAAGTGTTTGATTCTGAGGCATTAAACGCCACAAAATGCAACGTGTCCATCAGACCCACAAACGCTGGCTGAGTATCAACAATACGAACGTTGCACGGAAAATTTATCTTCCAGTTTCTGCATCCCACAGGGATTCTTCTTTTGTGTTTCTGCACCTGCGGTTCCCACACAAGGTTGCAAAATTGTTAACACTGTCTGCTCTCATTTTCTCGCACATTTGACCCTCTGATGTCCTGTGTACCTACACTCTGTCCTCCTGTCGAGGTCTGGTGTGTGTGTGTGTGTGTGTGTGTGTGTGTGTGTGTGTGTGTGTGTGTGTGTATGTGTGTGTGTGTGTGTGGTACACAGAACATCAATTTCCACAGTTCTATTTGCCCCGAGTCCAGTGGACCCGGACATCTTATATGTCATAGAAATATGTAGGGGGGATTGTATGGTGTCTGGTCATTGAAAATGTATTCTGATATATTTTCTTCTCAGAAAATGAGCAAAAGTCAGTGAGTCTCAGTTTGAACAATGAATCATTTGTATCATTTTTCTTTTAATAAAAAATTAAAACGGGTCCCACAGAGCTGGACACCACACAAGCTAAGATGTTTTCTTAAATGGTAAAATTTTCTGACGAACACCTTTATTCAATTGTGTTAGCAAAAATTGTGATTGTAATTAACATTGGATCATTTGTGCAGTCCTAGAGTATATCACTGTAGTCCGGCATCGCAAAAAAACACAGGTCCTAATGCCTTGGCTGTGAACAGTCAAGGAAAACCAGACACAATGGATGTTGCTTCAACAGAGCAACCGGTGCACAACTATCTACGATCAAAAGGAGATATCAACAACTTGGACAACTGCATTTCAATGTTTGAAGAAAATGATGATACCGTATTGTTCGGACCATATGGCGCACCCGATTAAAAGGCGCGCTGCCGATGACTTGACTTGATTTAATCCTATTAGCCCTCTTGGGAGCGTTGGGCGTCTAACATGGATCTCCACCTCACTCTCTTCTGCCCGATGGTCCTGGACAACTGTATTTCAATGTTTGAAGGAAATTATAATACCGTATTTTTCGGACCATAGGGCGCACCGAATTAAAGGGCGCAATGCCGATGATTTGACTTGATTTAATCCTATTGGCCCCCTTGGGAGCATTGGGCATCTAACATGGATATCCACCTAACTCTCTTCTTGTCCGATGGACTTCGCATCTTGCCAGGAGGTCCCCATCTTGGTCAGTACATCAAGAGTGGACCGCCTCCAGTTGGATTTTGGTCTCCCTGGCTTCCTCTAACCTTGAGGATTATAGTCCAGGACTTGTCTTGCTATGTTTCTCGGATCCTTCCTAAGTGTATGACCGATCCATCCATGGAATTTGATCTTGGTTCATGCGTCTCCACAGGTCTACATTTGATATCTAATTGCTGCCGATGAGCAGATTTTAAGTGCGCCTTACAGTCCCAAAAATACGACAACTCAATATTTCATCAGTATAGAATTGACTAACACAATGTCTAAAACGTCACTGCTGAAACAAGAAGGGAAGCTGAAAGGAACAGATATGAGAATCTTACACAATTTATTTTGCCACAATGTGATCAACCTCTTTAATTCCAGATTACTTGGCATTTCCTAAATGCTGCAGGCGATAATAGCATTTTTGTGTCATCCTTCTCTTCTGCCATGGTAGCATCTCTCAGAGCGATTCAACAGGTGGCATGCACACCAGGTAATGGTCTCATCAGAAGACTCTGATTTTGTTTCCTCAGCCTGGCTTTGCTCACCACACACAGCCTTCTTCTTTTGGGGGCCAATGTTTGTTGTTGTTCTTACCACTTATTCTGTGTCAACAATTAAAGTTGTCGATGGCACCTGCTCGGACGTCAAAAATGCGGGTCCCTTTTCAACTTCTAGCCAGAAAATTCAGTAGGTCTCTCCCAAGTAACGTTGCTGGTGCGCAGTCAGATAATCAGTTGTGGTAGCTACATACATGTGGAATGGTCTCTTCTGGACTCTTTTGTTATTGTGCTTGGTGACTTTAACAAGGGAAATCTGAGCCAGGTATTACCCACGTATAGGCAGTATATTAAATGCTCGACCAGAGGGGAGAAGACTTTGGATCATTGTTACACTACAGTAAGCAAGGCATATCATGCAGTCCCGCGTGCTGCTCTTGGACTATCAGATCACGTGATGGTGTACTTAATCGCTTCATACAGACAGAGACTAAAACTGACTAAACCTGTTATAAAGACCATTGAGTGTTTCACCGACGAGGCTGTGGAGGAGCTGTGCGCATGTTTGGAGACGACAGACTAGGAGGCAAAAGGAGCAGCCAGAGACAATCTGGACGAGTATACGGACACTGTGACCTCATACATACAGTTCAATGAGGCGCCCATCATTCCAACGCTCACCAGAGATTGTTATAACAATGATAAACCCTGGTTCACACCCAAGCTCCGACAGCTGCGCAAGAAAACGGACACTGCATTGAGGAGCTGGGACCGGAGTATCTACAGAGAACCAAAGTACCAATTCATCAGGGAAGTGGAGAAAGCTAAATCTGTGTACTCTAACCGTCTACAGGAACAATTCATTTACAAAGACTCTGCAGCCGTGTGGAGAGGATTAAGGGCCCTTACGAACTATAAACCCAAGCTCCCCAGGCCCTGAATGACCGGACTCTCGGTCAGGACCTCAACACACATTACTGTCGTCACGAACCACCTTCAGCTCATAAAAGCTCTGCTCTATCCACCCCATCCACCCTTAACAACTACAGTACTACATTAAAGAACTTAAAGGACTTCGAGGACATGAAAGGACTCCAAGAACATCACAGAATTTCACCAAAGTCTGGATGTACGCCGGCAGTTTTTGAAGCTGAACACACAGAGGGCCCCCAGGCCAAATGGTGTCTCCCCGTCCACCTTGAGACACTGTGCGGATCAGCTGGCTCCTGTCTTCACTGACATTTTTAACACATCTCTAGAGCTATTCCACGTGCCGTCCTGCTTAAAGACCTCCACCATCGTCCCTGTCCCCAAGAAAGCTCGGATCACAGGACTTAATGACGACAGGCCGGTGGCGCTGACGTCGGTGGTCACAAAGTCCTTTGAGCGCTTGGGCCTGCCCCACCTCAAGGACATCACCGCCCCCTCCTGGACCCACTGCAGTTCGCCTACAGAGCGAACAGGTCTGTGGATGATGCAGTGAACCTGGCCCTCCACTTCATCCTGGAGCATCTGGACTCCCCAGGAGCCTACGCCAGGATCCTATCTGTGGACTTCAGCTCTCCCTTCAACACCATTTTCCCTGGACTGCTACGAGACAAGCTATACCAGCTCAGTGTGCCCGACTCCCTCTGCAGTTGGATCAATGACTTCCTGACGGACAGAAGACAGCACGTGTGGCTAGGGGAGATTGTCTCGGACAGTCGAACCACTAACACTGGTACTCCTCAGGGCTGTGTACTTTCCCCCTGGCTCTTCTCCCTGTACATAAACTTCAGTCACCAGTCGGTAAAGCAGCTCAAGTTTGCGGATGACACTACTCTCATTGGGCTCATCTTGGATGGCGACGAGTCTGCCTACAGGAGAGAGGTGGACCGGCTGGCGTCCTGGTGCAGCCTCAACAACCTGGAGCTGAACGCTCAGAAAACAGTGGAGATTATCATGGACTTCAGGAAAGTCACAGACCCACCATCACCACGCCCCCTGATTGACTTTCCCACCAGTTCCCTCATCAAGAACGCCCAGCAGAGGATGTACTTCCTGGGGCAGCTGTAAAAAACTGAAAGTGCCAACTGAGATGCTGGTACAGTTCTATTCAGCAATCATTGAGTCCATCCTCACCTCCTCCATCACCGTGTGGTTTCCCGGCGCCACAGTCCAGGACAAGCACCGACTGCAGTGCATCGTACGTGCTGCTGAGAAGGTGATTGGCTGCAAACTCCAACCCCTCCACGACCTGTTCTCCTCCAGGACCAGGAAGTGTGTGGGTTGGATCACAGCTGACTCTTCTCACCCTTGTCACAAAACATTCTCCTCTCTCCCCTCAGGCAGGAGACTACGGACCATTCAGACCCACACCTCCCGCCACCTGAACAGTTTTTTCCCCTCGGCCATCAGACACATGAACAATAACAAGATCTGATAGCTCAGTTACAGCTCATATTATTACCTATTCTGTGTTATATGTATTTTATGTTGCACCATTGCACCAGGTAAAATTCCTAGTTTGTGAACCCGTTCTCAAACAATGGCAATAAAACTTTTCTGATTCTGATTCTGATTCTGATTCTGATAGTGGAACTCACTGACGTATGACATCAGCTTATTCTTCATTTGATTGGCAGCTTCCTCTATTTTGGGGTATAGAATGTGTCTGGAAATAACCTTAAATTCTGATGATCTATTGTCAATAACCGTTCCCTAAAAACAGGTTAAGCACAGAGAACGAATGAAGACCCTCATTAATGAAATTCCCTGTAACAAAATCACTGGGGCCTGCAGCTTTGATGGATGTTTCCTGTGTTAACAAAATCTGATCATTGGCATGTAAATCAAGTCAATATCATTTATCACACAATGTAAATTATTTACATCCATTAACGTTTTTGACGTGTCTGGCATTTTGTCCAAGGAGACTGTTTACTAAATCAGAGCAATAGAATAATGCTAAACTACAGTAGGCACTCGGGTTGTCCCGATACCAATATTTTTGTACCATGTATCGCGATAGTTTTCGATACATTTCTAAATAAAGGGGACCACACAAAATGGCAGTATTGGCTTCATTTTATAATTTAAAATCAGCTTTATCATCAGAGCAACATACGATGTTCTCCCATCACCAAATAATCTCCATCAGTGGTACACCGAGGATCCAATCTGTGCCCTCTGCCCAACCCCAGCAACCCTCAGACACATCATGACAAGATGTAAGACGAGCCTCACGCAAGAGAGATACACCTGGCGGCACAACCAGGTCCTCAAAAGCTTGGCATCAGCCCTGGAGAGCATGCGTCAACTCCTTGCCACCAAGAGTATCTAATCCCGTGAAGACATCAATGTTTGTCCGAGAGGGCGGGAAAACACCCAAACAGCTTTCCACCAAACCAGAAGCAGGACACCTACACATAGCCCGCGACTGGAAGATGCTGGCAGACATCTGCAAACAGCTAGGTTCCCCACCTATGATTGCCTCTACCAACCCTCAGGCTAGACATGGTGCTCTGGCCCCCTTAGGTGAAGACTGCCTACTTTATAGAGCTCACAGTCCCATGGGAGAACTCTGTGGAGGAGGCCTCTGAACGTAAGAAGTTGTGCTACTCAGAGCTAACAGAAGAACCGAGGCAGCATGACTGGATCACCAAATTCTATCCAGCTGAAGTGGGATGCAGAGGATTTGTGGCTTCGTCTACCATCAGACTGCTGAGGGAACTCGGCAGCCGCGGTCAGGCTCTGCGGCGGACCATCAGAGCAGTCTCGTGGCAGCTGAAAGAAGCAGCCAGTGGATTTGGCTCAAGCGGAAGGACCCCGGTTGAGCCCCAAAAACAGCAGTATTACAGGGTGAATTTCAGGAACAGTTGAGCACGAGACACAAGCTGGGAATTGATCATCCTTCGGCAGGCCACCTTTGCGGAGGGTGTATAGTGTTTGAAGGCCGAAATACCCAATGATGCAAGGGCACACTACTGAAAATGTGTCGCTTGTCCAAATGTTCTAGAATTTAGCCCTGACCAAGTTTAAACAACTCACTCGGGTGGCATCCTGACCAGATGCCCGAACCACCTCATCTGGCTCCTCTCGATGTGAAGGAGCAGCGGCTTTACTTTGAGTTCCTCCCGGATGGCAGAGCTTCTCACCCTATCTCTAAGGGAGAGACCCGCCACCCGGCGGAGGAAACTCATTTTGGCCGCTTGTACCCGTGATCTTATCCTTTCGGTCATTCCATTATTTTGTCAAGCTGTAAAAATGGATTATTAATCCACTTGTTCATTTGTAGAGTGAAGTGAATTATGTTTATATAGCCCTTTTCTCTAGTGACTCAAAGCGCTTTACATAGTGAAACCCAATATCTAAGGTGCATTTCAACCAGTGTGGGTGGCACAGGGAGCACGTGGGTAAAGTATCTTGCCCAAGGACACAACAACAATGACCAGGATGGCAAAAGGGGGGATCGAACCTGGAATCCTCAAGTTACTGGCACAGCCGCTCTACCAACCAATCCATGCCATCATAGAGTCTATTCCAACCATAAAACCCAATAAGTAATCATCAATCAATCAATCAATGTTTATTTATATAGCCCCAAATCACAAATGTCTCAAAGGACTGCACAAATCATTACGACTACAACATCCTCGGAAGAACCCACAAAAGGGCAAGGAAAACTCACACCCAGTGGGCAGGGAGAATTCACATCCAGTGGGACGCCAGTGACAATGCTGACTATGAGAAACCTTGGAGAGGACCTCAGATGTGGGCAAACCACCCCCTCAAAAAAAAGGCAAAACAATACTCCGTTAACATTTTGTGACCTGAATATTAACCAAGAATTAGCAAATTTTGTTACTATAAGAGCTTATGTAGCGTTAAGGAACTACATTTAGAGGTGCATTGATCATCGGCTGGTGAGCTGCTTTGTCACCTCTGAGCACGTGGAAATCTATTCTTAATTATAAATAATGCCTCACCTTTATAGTAAAATTATGTGGACATACACTAACAATTTGTTAAACTTTGAGAGTCAATTTAGACTCGGAGACGGCGAGAAGGACACCGAAAGACATTGTTTTGCAACCGCCTTTTTTTTAAACCCTCCGTGAGGATTATGAGTCATTTTTCATCCAAACAGGAATACATCAACATCCTAACTAACAGTCGGTAAGTCAGTTAGAGCAATTAGAGCAGATAGAGCTCTTTTCTACCTTTAAGGTACTGAAAGCCCTTTGACACTATTTCCACATTCACCCATTCACACACACATTCACACACTGATGGCAGGAGATGCCATGCAAGGTGCTAACCACTACCCATTAGGAGCAAGGGTGAAGTGTACTGCTAAAGGACACAACGGACGTGACTAGGTTGGTAAAAGGTGGGTATTGAACCAGGAACCCTCAGGTTGCTGGCACGGCCACTCTTCCGCTGTAAGGCTGACCAAGGTTAGCAAGGTATTTTTACTTCATTAGTACAATCAATCAATGTTTATTTATATAGCCCTGAATCACAAGTGTCTCAAAGGGCTGCATAAGTCACAACGACATCCTCGGTTCAGATCCCACATCAGGGCAAGGAAAAACTCAACCCACTGGGATGACAATGAGAAACCTTGGAGAGGACCGCAGATGTGGGTTCTAGGGAGAACGGTGCAATGGGCGTCGAGTGGGTCTAGCATAATATTGTGAAAGTCCAGTCCATAATGGATCTAACATAATAGTGAGAGTCCAGTCCATACTGGGGCCAGCAGGAGACCATCCCGAACCGAGACGGGTCAGGAGTGCAGAGATGTCCCCAACCGATACACAGGCGAGCGGTCCACTCCAGGTCCTGACTCTGGACACCCAGCACTTCATCCATGTGTGATGGGACACAAGTAGGGGATTTTATTTTTGTTGTTTCATTGCCATGCAAGTCTTAGTGTTTTATTGCTGTGGATTTTAATTGCATTTTTTTACTTTTAAAAATGTGATTGTATTTTTAATTGCATGTTTCTACACTTTAAAATTTGATTGTATTTTTAATTGCATGCTTTTACATTTTAAAATTTGATTGTCTTTTTAATTGCACGTTTTTATTGCATGTGAACTTTGCTGGTATTTTAAGACATTGCCCCTTTTAGCTGGTTTCCCCTAACAACCTGTCAGGACTATGACATGGATTGGTTTTGTTCCTTCGACGCAGAGGGATTACAGGACGAGCCAGGCGTGAATTCAGGTACATGATAATTTATTAATACACTAAATACAAAAATAATCAAAACAAAGGGCGCTCACAAGGCGGTATATTACTAGACTACAAAATACAAACAGGAAACAAAAACACTTGCACGATGGCATGAATGAACTATGAACATAAACAGCAAGATGGCATGACTATTAACAACTAAAACAAAACACTTACTGTGACAAAAAAACAGGAGGCAAGAATAGCAAGGTGCGTGGCAGGTGATCATGGGCATGGAGAATGAGTAGCATATGTAGGCAATGCAATAGCAGGCATGAAGGCAAAAAGCAAATAGCAAAGTTCCCAGGACGAGGACAGAAACAGAATGGTATAAATAGCAGCTATGATGATTAGAAACAGGTGTGGGATTGAGGGCTGGGTGTGACTTGGAGACCAGGTGGAAACTGATGGGTTACTGTGGAAAAAAACAAAATCAGGAAGTGTAAAACGGGAGACAAGAGTCCAAAAACAAAACAAACATGATCAAACTTAAAACTGAATTACAGGCATGACACAACCAAAGTGCCCAATCCAAGGGCACAGGAAATTGGACACACCTGTGGAGCATTAGGACTGCACGTTTAAAAGGAGGGTCGACAAACGGAATCGAAAGGCTTTGCAGAGAGCGACCGGTTGGACGCACGCAGGCTGGGAAGGAACCCCCAGACCACACAGTAGACACCGCAGGCTACCGGAACGAACCCCAAGACGTCCGCAACAGGCAGGGGCAGAGGAAACTCTGCCGCCCAAGTAAGTGCCGTGAATTGTGGATTTGTGGGGACACCCAACTGCCTTTGGCTGTGGGCCTGCGGGCTCGTGCGTCGTACGCTGGCTGTGTGGTTCTGTGGACAGAGGGGCGATTTGGACCCAGGGACCTGCGGCGACCCCTGGAAGCGACAAGGAGGTGTAGTGGGACCGGTACGGCCACGTATGTCTCGCAAGTGACCGGAGACTGGCGAGGAGAGTGGGCGTACCCAATACGTTGACGCGGAACTACAGCAAAGGCAGGGGAAACCTTTCCTTTCCTGTAAGTGTGACGTCAGCCCGGATAGCGTCTCCGTGGTTTTAGTTTATTTTATCCCCGTTCCCTGCCTCCCTTTTAATTTTGTGTGCAGGAAGACGCCGTGGAATGGGGCAGAGCCAAAAAACGGACCCACACGCCTGTCGTGACTATACCCTCGCCCATCACATTTGTTAACATTTGGTATTTTAGTGTCGACAACGTGACTGTTTTTTAATTGTATTTTAATAATTTGTGAACCAGTATAATTTTTATTTTGGACGGCTGTTCTCACTACATTGGGTTCTTAATATTTATATTGGTTTCAAGCAACAATTTTATTTGATTTTAATATTTTACCACTCGGGTCCATCATTACACATGGCCATTGGACCTGTGCCCACTGCCCCCCCTTCCACAAAGCAGAAAAAAAAAGAAACTGCAGATCAACTGGCCTAAAAAGGGGGTCTATTTAAAGACTAGGGTATACAAATGAGTTTTAAGACGGGACTTACATCTAGTGAGGTAAAATGTAAACACAGATGCACATATTTGAACACTTATTTTTCGACATTTTAGAGGAAGCCGAGCTTCCCTTGTAGTTTTAAAGCAATCGCCACTGAAAAAAAACCGAGACCAATTCCTGGACTAGTGACACTTTGAAGTCCATGGAAGACATCCACCCTCAACAATACAAGCCGTAATACATATTTGAACATCCCTCGCTGACCATGTCATGGATTTCTTGACACTTTTCAACACAGCAAGCAAATCAAGGTTACTCAGGTGTTTGTGTGTCCATAGCTCCCTTCTTGCATTATATTGTTGTTGTTTAGTTTTTTTTTTGCACTGGTGACATCTACACAACAAGGTTATGAGTTCTTCAAAGCCATGTTCAATTGGAGCACACATCAAAGATTCCTTTAGATTCCTGCACAAACAAGCCACGTTGCTTTGCAGCTGCATGGGCCTTAGAAATCAGAATCAGCATCAGAATCAGAAATAATTTATAGATTAGGATTTTCAGCACAAACCCATGCAAAAGCAGACAAACATTACAGGGAGACAGAACAGGATCGCTGACTGGTTTTCAACTTCGGGCGCCCCTTACAAAAAAGGTGTGACACATGTAAACGCTAGGGGGATGAGCAAAAAATAAAATCAGTCCAAGCCTGGGCCCCTGGAGAGGGGGTCCAGACATAGGCCAAGGGAATAAAAACCTCATAGACATAGCTGTCAAGACTTGGACCATGATGTCATTTGTTTTCCCGTGGTGCAAAGGGACTGGATCAGACATAGCGTGATGGTAATGACATATTTTAATTATATTATAAACAGGAACAAACAAAAGGCGCACACAAGGCGGGGGACACACTTAACGCAGAAACAAAACTAACACATTAACAGACTAAGGACATGAAACTAAACTACACCTACTGAGACGTGAAAAGCATGAATCTATGGCAAGAAGTGAGCAATCAATCAGGTATCAAAGGTGTGTAGAGGGTGATGTCACGAGGCTGACTGCCTGGCAACTACAGGCTTAAATAGTGATGTGTTGATTAACAGGTTGATGTGTCCAAATGAATCAGGTACGTGACATGAAGGCAGGTGAAAACTAATTGGTTGTCATGGAAACAAAACAGGGAGTGAAAAAACAAGAACCAACAGAGTACAAAAACCAAACAGAATGTGGCCAAACTAAACATGATCAGCAAGACATGACAATAGCACACATAAACATGTTTATGAGAGGGATACATCAAGGAACTCAAAGGACATTAACCCTTGTATTATGTTGGAAAAAATGACATTGATTATGTTGCAGGTCGTTTTGACCCGTATTGTGTAAATGCACTCAAAACAGTCAAGAAAACAGGTTAAACCAATAACAATTTTATTTTAGGTTATATAAACATTTAAAAAAGTGACATACAATACATTTTTTTATTCCAATTGTATTATGTTAAGGGTCAATTTGACCCATTTCAGTTTTTGTGTTGATCAAAGTACTGGTTATCCTTTCTTTTTCTTGCTGAAATCTGGTGACTTTTCCTCATCTAGGGTCATGAACTGGTGTGTAAATCTGGACACTTTGTTGTGTAGTGGAATGTTTGTGCAGAGTTTGTATAAAAAGATGATGTTGCAAGTCATTTTTACCCACGCACTTTAATGTGGGTAAATAGCTGTTCAGATCCAAAAATAAACATGTCTCCTTGATGTACTTTTTACTTTGATGTACAATTGTTTGTATTTTGATTGTCTCTGAGACCCAGAGCCAGGTGTGTGAAGAGAGGGAACTTTCTCACACTTGTCTTTGTCTCCTCAGATGTCATCCTTCTGGAGCTCATTTTTGGTGAGTTTGTCAAAGAGATGACATGAGAACAGTGACAAGGACAAGTGTGAGAAAGTTCCCTCTCTTCACACATCTGGCTCTGGGTCTCACAGGCAATCAAAATACAAACAATTGTACATCAAAGTAAAAAGTACATCAAAGAGACTTGTTTATTTTGGCTATTTACCCACATTAAAGTGTCTGGGTCAAAATTACCCACAACAACATATTTGTATACAACCTCTGCAAGGCATTCCACTACTCAACAAAGTTTCCAGATTTTACACACCAGTTCATGACCCTAGATGAGGAAAAGTCACCAAATGTCAGCAAGAAAAAGAAAGGATAACCAGTACTTTGATTAACACAAAAACTGAAATGGGTCAAATTGACCCTCAACATAATAGAAGGGTTTTAAAGACATTAAAAGAGCAGAGCTGACCCAACCATCCATTTCTACACACAACTACAAAAGTAAAACAAAAACAACCCCAAAATAAACAAAAACAATATGAATACACACTGTGGTGGCCTCTGCGGCGTTCCACGCCATCATCTGCTGAATATGAGTGTAGAAGATGCAACAAGAACTGCGGAGGCAAGGTGCGGGTGAGAGAATGATTTATTGTCCATGAAACATGCAAAACTACGAAAAGACTCAAAGAATCAAAGATCGTAGAAATACTTAATGTAATGTGTTGCATGGAAGCAAATAGTCTACGTTGTCACTGTTGTGTAGTTCAAACAAAAAAGCCAGACTGAGTGTGGCGAAAAACAGGAACAAGTACATCTCTGATTAGTGCCCGGCAGCAGGTGGGTGTCCCGGACACTAATCAGAGGCAGGTGAAACTAGTCAGCACCCATGGAAACCAAAACACACAAACTCAAGGATGATTAAAAACAGAACTTGGGGGGTCAAAACCAAATGACACATGATCGGGGCAACGGATAAAAACCTGAAAAAACCTTTCAGGGAAACCTGAGGATACTCTCAAAACTTTATTAGACTTCTTCTGCAAGCCTCTCCGCTGATAACCAAGTTCTGATTGCCCTTCAAACAAAGTCAGTAGATGAGGACCTGTTTCATGATCTTTGTTCTTCAATGCAATGAGCGTTACTTCACCATTGAATACCGAATCTGCCCAATGCCACAACATCGACTCCGAGACCGTGATGGGCGTACATCTGAGTCATGCAGTCAATGTGACGATATCATTCCTGTCGTCTCGAATTGAGCTCAGAAGAATAATGTCATCCAATATCTTGACAGTCTGCCTCAAGAAAAACGAGATAAATTAATCAAACGTGCATCCACATTCCGGAGAGCGCAGTGCCTAGAGAAAAAGGAAGAGATCTGCTGAGATTAGGGCAGACATATCAAAACCGTAGGGGGGAAAACTTCAAAAGAAGACGACGACTACTATCTAAGACTAAGATCATGGGAAGTGCGGTCCCACACAGGTTTACTGAAAAACTGGGCCAACCTCATTAGATATACAATACTGTACATTAGCAAAGATCCCCTTTGTCAAAAGATCCAAATTTAAACGGAAAACCTGTGACCTCAGATGTGGGACGAAATTGCAAGTCAACAATAATTCTCTTGTACTTTGAATTTTTAAACATCTTCCTCAATGGGTGCATGTGAGCGCCTTGAAACCTCAAAAGTTCCGTCGTTTCTGCATCTAAAATATCTAGAAAGCTGTTCTGAGATTGTAATCATACGATGTTCCTGATATTTTACAAAATACTGTGGTAAAACATTGCAACTCTAGTTTTTTTTCTCTGTTTAATTCTAAAACTGACACAAATAGCTGTAAATCAGAAGGCTCATCACATTATGTTGACACAGAATAGTGAGCAAAAATAGAACTCTGGCTTATTAGTGATACCAAGAGCCCAAAAAAGTATGAGGGCTATAGAGCGTTTTCTATTCGGTCTCCAGTACTATAGAATGCCCTCCTGGTAACAGTTAGAGATGCTACCTCAGTAGAAGCATTTAAGTCCCATCTTAAAACTCATTTGTATACTCTAGCCTTTAAATGTACCCCCCCCCCCCCCTTTTTTAGACCAGTTGATATGCCGTTTCTTTTCTTTTCTGCTCTTCACCCCTCTCCCTCGTGGAAAAGGGGGGGGGGGGGCACGGGTTCAGAGAACCTTGATGTGGGTGACCTGGTTGCATTCGACAGTCCATAGTGGATCTAACATAATAGTGAGAGTCCAGTCCAAAGTGGGGCCAGAAGGAGACCATCCAAAGTGGAGATGGGTCAGCAGTGCAGAGAAGTCCCCAACCGATGCACAGGCAAGTGATCCACCCCGGGTCCCGAGCTTCAAATGCCGTAACATTAAGATGCTGCGCAACCAGTACCTACTCAGTGGCCTATTGGTTAGAGTGTCCCCCCTGAGATCGGTAGGTTGTGAGTTCAGACCCCGGCCGAGTCATACCAAGGACTAAAGAAATGAGTCCCATTGCCTCCCTGCTTGGCACTCAGCATCACGGGTTGGAATTGGGGGTTAAAGTACCAAAAATGATTCCCGGGCGTGGCCACCACTGCTCCCCTCACCTCCCAGGTGGTGAACAAGGGGATGGGTCGAATGCAGAAGACAAATTTCACCTCACCTATTGTGTGTGTGACAATAATTGGTACTTTAACTTTAACTTTACATAATCACAACTTAAAAAGCACAAAACAGCATAATTTCAAAAAGAGAGGTAAAACAAAAGTAGTGAACAGAAGGAACACATTATAAATACATACGTCGGACGGGCAAACAAGCACAAAGCCATGTCTATTTACAGAGGAAGTCAAATGCTTCTTCAGCACCTGCAGATAGCAAACTCGTCCAAAAGATGGCGCCATAGCACAAATAATAACACACATTTCCGTTTATGTTAGGTTTTGCGCATGTCTCAGTGTGATGCATGAAAATGCACGCCATAATCAGATCCTTTTATTCAGAGTCTATTTAAACAGTAACATTCTAATTTGAATGATGATCAGATTAAATATATGTTGTCCATGTACATGTGGCTATGGTTATATATCGGTTTCCTTTGCATCCTTTTTTTCTGTTGTTTCTTGTTTCCAGTTCTCTCTTTAGTTGCCAGGACGAAAAAGGGAAGGCGGGGTGCTTGAGCACACCTGTCCGCAATCACTGTGTTGGCATTGGAGCCAACCGGACTCACCTGGGGTCCTGCGATCTTTCACTCGTGCCCCGGCACATTTTGTCCACCCTATTTGTGCTTGTTGTGTTTTGCTAATATCGTGGTTGCTCGGTACTAGTTTACCACGGCCTTCCTGTAATTCGAGTTCCACACGTTATTTTACTTTTGTTTTTGTAGTTTTTTAGTTCCACTGACTACTCCCGCTAGCGTCATAATTTTGTGTTACTCTCTAAACTTGGAATTAAATATCCAACTTGATTGCTTTACGCAATATCTCTGCAGTTTTTTTTTGTCCCTCTGGTATGATCCTAACAATCATATCTTGGGTGCTTCTATCGCGACCCATAAATCGTGATTTGACTCTATTTTGTTTTTTTAGCCACTCGCATATAGACACTTCACCAGCTGTCGAGGCGAAGTTTGCATAAAAAAGTAGTGAATGCAGTCGGCAGTAATGAAAATTGGCAATTCCGGGAAGAATGGACTGAATCATTTGCATTTATTTTCCCTCCAACAAGCATAATACCAGTGTCCTTATTATGCCAAGACTGTTGCCGTTATGAAGATGTCCAATTTGAAACGGCATTATGAGACACAGCATAGGAATTTTGAAGAGACGTTTCCTCAGTGTGAAAACAACAAATACATCCATGGAAAGCGAAAAACATAACTTATGCAACTATGAGACCTGTGAACTCTACCTGGATCTTTGTAATCAGAATCAGAATCAAAAATACTTCATTAAAGGGGAAAATAAGATTTTCGGCACAATCCTATTCAAGATCAGACAAACATTACAGGGAGACAGAACATGATTGCTGACAGGTCTGACAATTTCCGGCGCCCCTTACAAAAAAGGTGAGAAACAAAAAACAAAATCAGTCTAAGCCTGGGCCCCTGGGGAGGGGTCCAGACTGAGGCCAAGGAAAAAGAAATTCATAGCCACAGCACACATAAGCTTATGTATAAGAGGGAAACTTCAAACATCAAAGAACAGAAAGGACATTAAAAAGAGCAGAGCTGATGCAACCAGCCAGTTCCACATACAGCTACAAAGGTAAAAAACAAAACAAAACACACACAAAAAACACTGTGGTGGCCTCTGTGGTGTTGCATTCCATTCTATGCTGGGTGGGGGGAGCATGGCCAGAGACAGGAGCAGACCCAACAAAGCAACCAAGCAACAATCCTATTCAAGACCTGCCAACTACCTGCGCCCCTTAAAAAAAGGTAAAACAAAAAAAAAACCAGTCTAAGCCTGGGCTCCTGTGGAGGGGGTCCAGACTGAGGCCAAGGAAACTCATAGCCACAGCACACAAGAGAATGTGTGTCGGAGGGAAACGTCAAACATTAAAGAACATAAAAGACATTAAAGACATTGGAAGAGCAGATCTGATGCAACAAACCTGTTGTAAATACAGCTACAAAAGTAAAAAAAAACACATAAACAAAAAAATCTCTGCGGTGGCCTCTGGTGTTCCAGGCCATTGTCTGCTGGGGTGGGCGGAGCATGGCCAGAGACTGTATCAGACCCAACAAAGCAATCAAGAGCGCCGACTCCACCCTTGGCCGCCAACCAATTTTCGGCGAGTGTCCAGTCAGCATGGATGAGCAAGGATGCCTCTAAGCAGGCCAACGTGTACAATACCTGCTCATTCAGCCAAGACAATTTGAAGCTTGTCCGTCCCGGCGCCCAGCCTCAGCTCCGCAGCCCTTCTTCTTCATCCGCATCTCCTCCAGTCTCTCCAAACTGACTCCAGTGTGGCAGAGACCCAACAGCTGGTGACCATGGCCAAAAGCTTCCCGGGAGGCAGATCCAGAAGTTCACAAAAAAGCACCGAAGAAGTCACGAAAGTGCCGTCCCTTGTCACACAGTCCCATAGGGTCCCGAACCAAAAGGCAAAAAAAACAAAAAACAAACAAAAGACATCACAACAAGAGGGAAACACCAGGAGCACAAAAAGGATGACACAAGCGGCGCCGTCTTTACAAGATAAAACCTGAAACCAAAGCTTTCTACAACTTTTACCAATAGGAGGAATTGCTCGACTTACCTAAATATTTTCAAACAGACCAAAAAAGGGAGCTCATCAGCAACATGTTCAATTTGCAGAGAAGCTGATTGAAAAATTTCAAGACATGTTTCAATTCAGGAAAACAAGTCTTTCTGAGCATTGAAAATCCATTTCTGGTTAGAAATGTGAGAGCGTAGACTTCAGAAGCACAACAAATCTCCCCTTGGGCCACAGCTGCTTCACTCAGCTAATTGACCTGCAGGAAAACATTTTACAGAAAGCGAGTCAGTGTGACGTCTATCACCTTCCGGACAAAGAGGGTATCTTCAGCTCTGCTGCAGAATATTCCCATTGGAATACATGTTCAAGTCTTCCTTTTTGTTATAAATGCAATGATCAGTCTGGGCCCAGCATATGTGGCTGATATTTTGACTGATTACCATCAATCCAGGATTCTGCACTTATCCCTGCAAACACTTTTGGAAGTAATCATGTGTATTTCTGGTATGGTCACCTTCTCAACACGTGAAACGCAACACGGGAGTGTGGCTGGATCAAAAGAGACATCGGAGACGCTTTGCTGAAAAAACGTTGCTTTATTACAAGCGAGTGTCATTATACAGGACTGCAGTACCTGGAGGATGTCAAGTCAAAAAATGAGGCACTCCCAACTTGGAGGAGCCAAACAATCCAATCCAATCCAATCCACTTTATTTATATAGCACATTTAAACAACCACATGTTTCCAAACTGCTGCACAGCAATATTAAAAACAACATTCAAATACTATCCTGAGCTCCACCAATGACTGAATAAAATAAATAAATAATAATAAATAAATACATATAAAACAATATAAAATAAACATGATTAAAAACGATTTTAAGGGTGAAACCATTTAAAACCGTAAATAAACACAGAGTGCAACAGAGGACCATACAACTCACGTAGTGTTAAAAGCCAGAGAATAAAAACGGGTCTTAAGACGAGACTTAAAACACTCCACTGTGGTAGCAGTTCGAATATGGAGGGGCAGAGTGTTCCAGAGCTTAGGGCCGACCACAGAGAAGGGCCCTGTCTACCCTAGTTTTAAGTCTGGTCTTGGCCACCACGAGTTGGAGCTGGCTCTCGGACCTCAAAGCACGTGCAGGATTGTAAATTTGGAGATATAATGAAGTGCCAGTCCATGTACGGATTTAAAAACAAAGAGCATAGTTTTAAAATCAATTCTAAAATGAACAGGGAGCCAGTGCAAACTCTCAAGGATTGGGGTTGTATGCTGGCATTTCCTGGCCCCTGTTAAAAATCGTGCTGCCGCGTTCTGGACTAACTGCAACCGTGAGAGAGCTTTTTGGATAATGCAAGCATAAAGTGCATTGCAGTAGTCCAGGCCACTTGAAATAAAAGCATGCACGACTGGTTCAAAAAGTTTAAAAGATAAAAACGGTTTTAACTTTGCTAAAAGACGACGATGATAAAAACACGATTTTAAAACGGCATTGACTTGTTTGCCAAGTTTAAAATCGCTATCTATAGTGACGCCAAGGCTGGTGATCTTGGGATGCACATAATTTTGCAATGGTCCCAAGTCAGTGAGTGCCGGACCAAAAAAAAAAAAAAATCAGGTTTTCCCTCATTCATTATTTAAAAATTCTGGGGTAACCAAATCTTGACGTCGCATAGACAGTTGAGAAGGGGTGTCAGGGGGCCGTGGCCTTTTGAAATCGGCATATACATTTGGCACTCTTCCGCATAAAAGTGATAAGACACTCCATGCCTCCTAAAAATCTCTCCAAGAGGGAGGAGATATAGAGCGAACAGGATGGGGCCTAGAATAGATCCCTGGGGGACACCACAGTAAAGCGGGGCAGAAGAAGAGGTGGTGTCCCCCAGCCTGACAGAGGAGGACCTCTCAGACAGGTAGGATCTGAATCACTCTAATGCAGTCCCCCTAATGCCCACACAGTCTGTCAGGCACTCTAAAGAATTGTGTGGTCGACTGTGTCAAAGGCAGCAGTAAGTTCTAAAAGCACTAAAATGGCAGAGCTGCCAGAATCAGACATTAAAAGCAAGTAATCAAAAACCTTTAAAAGTGCAGATTCAGTACTGTGCAAAGCTTTGTATCCAGACTGAAATGGATCTAAAGTGCCATTTTCATCCAAAAAAGCTGCAGTTGCACCAAAACACATTTCTCCAAAATTTTGGACAGAAAAGGTCATTTAGAAATGGGACGATAATTTGACAAACTTGTAGGATCAAGACCTGTTTTTTTGATCGAATGCTCAACAACAGCTACTATACAAAAAGAGGGCACACAGCCAAAAATTAAGCTGCTGTTGATGATGTCCCTAACAGACAAGCCAATAGAGTCTCAGACTTCTTTAAAAAAGTGAGGGGGGATTGGGTCTGTGGGACAGGTCGAGGGTTTTAGTTTGTCAACTATTCCTTTAAGCTCAGGCATAGACACAGGCTCAAACTAAAAAAACACAGCCGAGCACCAACTGCCCACATTGAAACTCAATGGAGAGGGAGAAAGATTTGCCCAAATAGTAGCAACCTTGTCATTAAAAATGGAGAGAAATTTTTCACAAATTTCACTTGTCATCTCCAGTGAAGTGGCTGGATTTGGATTAAGAACAGATCTAATAGATTTAAAAGGAACACGTGTCTGTTTGACACTGTTTGAAATTACTGTATTTCCTTGAATTGCCGCAGGGCATATAGTATGCGCCTGCCTTGAATTACTGCCGGGTCAAACTCGCTTCGCAAAATAATTAGCGCATGCTTAGAATTACCGCCAGGTCAAGCTTGTGACGTCACGAGTGACACTTCCCCTGTCATCATTTTCAAAATGGTGGAGGCTGATTTCAATACCTGTAATTTGAAATCGCATAAAGGGAAGAAATTTAAGAGCTACTCAGTAGGATTTAAGGTCCAAGATTACATCACACTCAAATTTTTACTGCATACCTTTGGTAAATGCCGGAGTGAGAAGAGGTTTTAAAATAATTAGCGCATGCTTACTTTTACCTCATACCTTTGGTAAGTGCAGGAGTGAGAAGAGGTTTTAAATTAATTAGCGCCCCGGCGGCAATTCAAGGAAATAAGGTGAGTCTGACAAATATTTTGTTTTTTCAGCTTTAACCACACTTTGATAAATCCGGCAGTTTTCTTTTAGAATTTGATAAGAGACCTCCAAGTGATCACCTTTCCAATTCCGCTCCGCCCTTCGCCACTCACGCCGAGCTATGCTTGTGGTGTCATTGAGCCAAGGCTCCTGTTTTGACTTTGGACATATAGCTCTGAAAGGGGCTATTCTGTCCAGAATCTCAGAACATGTGGAGATGAAAGAGCACATCAATTGTTCAGTGTCTGCAGAGTGGGATATACAATCGATCCATCCATCCATTTTCTACCGTTTGTCCATTTTTTGGAGTCGCGGGGGTCGCTTGAGCCTATCTTAGCTGCATTTGGGCGGTAGGCAGTGTACACCTTAGACAAGTCGCCACTTCATCGCAGGGTCAACACAGACAGACAACATTCACACTCACATTCACTTACTAGGGCCAATTTAGTGTTGCCAATCAACCTATCCCCATGTTCATGTCTTTGGAGGTAGGAGGAAGCCAGTACCCACACAGTCACGGGTAGAACATGCAAAAGCCACACAGAAAGATCCCAAGCCCGGGATTGAACTCAGGACCTTCGTATTGTTAGGCAGATCCACTAACCCCTCTAACACCGTGCTGCCTTGGAACCAAACCACAGCTTATGTATCTTCTTTTTCTGTCCAGGTCTGTGTTAATTCAGGAGAGTACAACCTGACCATGTAAGGAGTTCTCCATGTGTAAGTGACCGCAAAACCACCTCCATATGTTGTAAATTAAACGTTGTCGTGAAGATGAACATTGAGTCTCTCCTCCAGGATAGAGCTGTCACTTTTGCATTCCGAAGTCTGAATTCATTGCCTCTTCTCATCAGAGTTAACCCAGTAAACATGCAAATGTCCAACTAAGGCTCCTTAATCTGTTATAGGCTGAACCATTATTTACTTAAACTTGGTGGTTCACTTTCTCCAAGTTTAATATATACTTTCACCATATGTAGAACATAATTTGAGTTAATCAATTCACTACAATGCAAAGGACAATATGTAAATAATGGGATTAATTGTTTTTTTTTCTGCTTTTGCCCGAATTTATAGTCGGCTCAGTGGCCTTGTGATTACATTGTCTGCGCTATAAAAATGGGACCCATTACCTCCCTGCTTGGCACAGAGCATCACAAGTTGGAATTGGGGGTTAAATCTCCAAAAATTATTCCCAGGCGCAGCCGCCGCTGCTGCCCACTGCTCCCCTCACCTCTCAGGGGTTGATCAATGGGATGGGTCAAATGCAGAGGACAAATTTCACCACATTGAACCCCTCTCCGGCCGTGCTGCCCCCATGGAGTCTAAATACCCCTAATTGCTAAGCGGCTGCAGGTGCAACTCCTTTGGGAGCGAAGGGATATAAGAAAGAACAGAAATCATTTTCTAACAGTAAATACGGATACTTGAGATGTCATAATCATTCAATATTTTTATGAATTTGTCTCTAGTTTGTTGATAATGACTATGACAATACAGGAAAAAGATGTTAACAAAATATAAATATTGGCAATGTCATGATCCTGATAATTTAATTGGATCGGGGGCCCTTTTTTAACTGATCGGCTAATGAGCTGCTGGGCCCAGCCGATACTTACCACAGCTGTATCCCAGTGTTTACATGCGAAATATTGTACTCACCAGAAATATTTCTTAAAAACGGGATGCACAGTAAAGGAGACGCAGTTATATGTTTATATTGCACATGCAATAGTTGCATAAATTCCTAGAAGGTGTGCGTCTTGACAGAACACTGGCTCAATATATAGAATTTATCCATCTATCTATCCATTTTCTACAGCTTTTCTCTTCTGGGATCACAGGGTTAGCTGGAGACCCTGGGGGGGCCCTTTGTTCCATGCCAGCCACCTTCAGGCACATTTATTCCGATGCAAAACCCGTCTCTCCTGAGGAGGGTATATGTAACACCACAACCAAGTCCTAAAGATTGTTGCATCCACACTGGAGGATAAACGAGCTGGACAAACTTCTCACTACTACCAACAGCCAACTACCTAGACAATTACCTTTGTACAAGAGGGGACCAAGGTAAAAGAAGCGGCTCCTTCCCATCTGAGCAAGGCCAGCTATGCTTAGTTCGTGACAGGAAGATGCTAGTTGCCATTGACTGGCAGCTTGGGTTTCCTCCAGAGATTGCTATAACCACCCTGAGCAGTGCAACCAGTGCACCTTGTGCAACCCAGGCACCGAAACATTCTTCTCTGAAAAAGGTGTATGAAATCAAACTGACAGTACCCTCAGAGGACGCGGTGGATAAAACTTATGAGCGAAAACATCTACGCTATGCCAAGCTTGTAGCTGAGGTTCGCAAGTAGTCTGGTGGTTGATCTTGACACAAAGCCCCTACAACCATTCTCCACTGGGCGCTTCTCGGTATCCCCTACAACCATCCTCCACTCTACAACCAGTGGAGGATGGTTGTAGGGATTGTGTGTCAAGATCAACCACCAGACTGCTTGCGGACCTGGGAACCAGAGGCCAGAACCGGGGTTCAGCCATCAAAGCTGCATCACAGGCAGCCGAGATAAGCAGCAAGTGGATTGTTTTGACAAGGAAAGACATCGGCTGGGCCCCGAAGTTGGAAACCAGTAGGTATGCAGTCAGCTCATGCTTGACTCAGGTAAAAGGATGCCCCTGCCATGCAGAGTCCCATGTGAAGTCAGCTATTCAACAATGTGACCCTCATGACTGATTGGATTGACGCAGGCTCAGGTCATATCAACATGTAGCTGGCAGCCTTTAGTTTTTCCCGTTTTTCCTTTCAAGGTCATGCAAGTGCAGCATGTCTCTAGTCTGTCAGTGAAAACAGTAGCTCTTTCTCTCTCTCTCTCTCTCTCTCTCTCTCTCGCTCTCTCTCTCTCTCACTCTCTCTCTATCTCTCTCTCTCTCTTTTACCTGTTCACTTGGGCACACGCTTCCCTTTCCTGCTTGACTATTGATTTAATGTTTCATCCCTATATGCCTGTTCGTCAAGAGAATTCATCCCCACTATGACTGGGCAGCTGCTGATAGCTGACAGCAGTCTTGTTAGCCTATTATGCTGGGCCGACTATGATGCTAAGTTCTGTTGTTGTCTTTAGATATTCTGTAAAAAGTTCACCAATGTAGAAACGTGTAAATGATGAGACAGGCGTTGAATACTATCCATCTTCAACTGCTCATCCGGAATCGGGTGTAGGGGACAACATCTCCAGAAGAGACCCCTAGCCTTCCCTCTCCAGAGCAACATTAGCAAACGTCCTACTGCGGAATCCCGAAGCGTTCCCAGGCCAGAGCGGAGAGGTAAACCCCCCATCTGGTCCTTGGCCTGCCGCAGGGTCTCCCACCAGTGGTACGTACAACGAGGACCTCCCTAGGGAGTCGCTGGTGAGGCATCCGCACGAGATACCTAAAACACCAAGTTGAATACTAAGTTCATCAAAAACTTGTTCCGCCAAAAGTTAACTTGAGATTTGTTATGGTTTACAGAGGAAGTGACGGTAAAGACACCAAGGGGGCAGTATAGCTCCATGCATTTTATTATATAAATTACCATATACAGTGGGGCAAAAAAGTATTTAGTCAGCCACCAATTGTGCGAGTTTTCCCACTTAAAATGATGACAGAGGTCTTTAATTTTCATCATAGGTACACTTCAACTGTGAGAGACAGAATGTGAAAAATAATCCAGGAATTCACATTGTAGGAATTTTAAAGAATGTATTTGTAAATTATGGTGGAAAATAAGTATTTGGTCAACCATTCAAAGCTCTCACTAATGGAATGAGGTTTTGGCTCAAAATCTCACGATACATGGCCCCATTCATTCTTTCCTTAACACGGATCAATCGACCTGTCCCCTTAGCAGAAAAACAGCCCCAAAGCATGATTTTTCCACCCCCATGCTTCACAGTAGGTATGGTGTTGCTGGGATGCAACTCAGTATTTTTCTTCCTCCAAACACGACAAGTTGAGTTTATACCAAAAAGTTATATTTTGGTTTCATCTGACCACATGACATTCTCCCATGTGCTCTCTGGCAAACTTCAGACAGGCCTGGACATGCACTGGCTTAAGCAGGGGGACACATCTGACACTGCAGGATTTGATTACCTGTCGGCGTAGTGCGTTACTGATGGTAACCTTTTTTACTTTGGTCCCAGCTCTCTGCAGGTCATTCACCAGGTCCCCCCGTGTGGTTCTGGGATTTTTGCTCACCGCTCTCATGATCGTTTTGACCCCACGGGATAAGATCCTACATGGAGCCCCAGATCGAGGGAGATTATCAGTGGTATGTATGTTTTCCATTTTCTGATAATTGCTCCCATAGTTGATTTTTTCACACCAAGCTGCTTGCCTATTGTAGATTCACTCTTCCCAGTCTGTTGCAGGTCTACAATTATTTTCCTGGTGTCCTTTGACAGCTCTTTGGTCTTGGCCATAGTGAAATTTGGAGTCTGACTTTTTGAGGCTGTGGACAGGTGTCTTTTATACCGTTAACGAGTTCAAATAGGTTCCATTAACACAGGTAACACGTGGAGGACAGAAGAGCTTCTTAAAGAAGAAGTTACAGGTCTGTGAGAGCCAGAGATCTTCCTTGTTTGAAGTAACCAAATACTTATTTTCCACCATAATATACAAATAAATTCATAAACATTTCTACAATGTGAATTCCTGGATTTTTTCCCCCATTCTGTCTCTCACAGTTGAAGTATACCTATGATGAAAATTACAGACCTCTGTCATCATTTTAAGTGGGAAAACTTGCACAATCGGTGGCTGACTAAATACTTTTTTGCCTCACTGTATATAATAATCAAACAAAAATAAAAACTGCGGAAATGGAGTGTGAGACAAAATCCAAGAGTGAGTGGTGTTAGACTGTGTGTGTAGTTAGCTGTTGTGTGTTACCGCGATGTCGGATGAGGAAAACAAATCCAAAGGGGGCTAGGCGAAAGGGGTCTGTGATCCGGGTGATGTCCGTGTCCAGAGCGAGGGTCGAGGATCGAGGAAGGCAGTCCAAAACCACAAAGGAAACAATTGGCAAGACTCAGTAAGGAACTACGGGAAAAGCAACAAAAATGTTATACCGCATTATAACATAAATAAAACCCAATTCAATGCTTAATTTAGGACCATTTGAAATTTCCAATATCTTTGGTTTTTTTATGTCTGATATATTTGAAGCACAATGTACCTAGGAAAAACTGTATTGTTGATGTATTACAGAGACCTGTGGTTTGCCATTGTGTGCAGGATTAATTATTATTATTTTTTTTTACAGTAATTGATTCAATAAATAAACTCCAGCCGTTTATGCATTATAGTTGACAGCCCTAATATATTCTGTATCTATATATATGTATATATATATATATATATATAGATACAGAATATCCCCGATGGGAAAAGAGAGGCTTCTGTGCTCCCATTTTTTAATGTCTGTACGTGATAACTAAGGCAATTACCTATTGTCTGTTTCTTTTCCTACTTGAAGAGGTGTTTTATAAACCCAGTACAGCTTCAAGTCGAGACTATTTGTGAAAATATGATACAGTCAAGTTGACTGGTCAGGCCAAATAAACCCTTAGGCCACTAGAAAATATTGCATTTGCTAAAAACAAACAAACACGACCTATGACTGTTTTATTATCCTACATGTGGAAGCACGGGTCCCCAAACATTTTGAGTGTAGGACTACATTAGGGTAAAATATTTTGGCTGGGGGTCGGGCTATATATGTGTATATATCAGCAAGGCCTTCTAACCAGAAATCATGATCATACATAAAGATGAATGTATTTTAGAATTTACTTTCCTTAAATATTTAAAATTATACATTTTCTCTTCATGTCATATTATGATCCCCATCCCTTTTAGTTTGTATCCAATCAGAAATCAGCTAGCTTATGTTGCCATGCTGTATGAAATCAGCCCAGGGCTTTCAGAATTTACATTACGGGCGTCCGTGCACTATAAGTGAACAGGCAAATGCAGTTGAAAGATAATTGTGATAGCCAATCAGATGACCAGTTGTTGTCAGTAAGGGTTTCCAGCTGGCCTAAAGTTGAAGGTGACATTTACGCATCCTGTGATTGGATACTCACCAGAACTGTTAGCGGATTAATTTGAGAACACATACAGTTGATAGACAGTTGCTTGATTGATTGATTGATTGATTGAGTGAAACTTTTATTAGTAGATTGCACAGTACAGTACATATTCCGTACAATTACCCACTAAATGGTAACACCCAAATAAGTTTTTTAACGTGTTTAAGTCGGGGTCCACGTAAATCAATTCATGGTAATGCGATAAGCAAGTTTTTGACAGTAGCCTAACTAGGTAGCCTGTGGTAAACGAGGCTGTGATTGGATAATCACTTGTCATTCCAAAGTGAGGATCCATTTACGAGTTTTAATTTAGCAAGAGTAAGGCAGTGTTCCGCCGTAGCCCACAAAGAATATGAACAAAACGTTGATTAAGTTGTAGATGTATATTTGTAAGGCCATTTTCAAGAAGGAAATGGATGGATGGATGGATGGATAATTAAAGAGAAACTACATCTTGTCGGCCAACTCCTGAAGCCAGTTCAGATGTTGCAGCGATGAAATGGGGAAATGCCCGCCATTTCCACTCGAATCAACCGACCACCGGCTTATACGGCGTAAAATGGGTTTTACAAATTGTGAGTTCAAATATTATATTTCTTTATTTTTTCACGTTTAATATGTTTTTTGGTATTTTAATTTTGACAGTACCTCATAAGATATATTTTTCAATTGCTGATGCGGGCTTATTGATTTTAAAAGGTGCCAGAAAATAAACTGTTTTATACACTGTTGAGGTGATCAAATGCCCAGTTGTGTGTACATGTGTTTCTCCATAGTATTTCTCCAGCATTGGTCATGTGGTGACATAAATTACGGTATTGAATTTGGACATCACTGAAGTCCTGTATATATATATATATATATATATATATATATATATATATATATATATATATATATAACACCAAGAAGCGCATATGCCAAATCTTCAAAGAAAACGGCCTACGGATCACGATTGAAGCCAACAAGCAAACCGTCAACTTCCTCGACGTCACTTTCAACCTGAGAAATAACAGCTACCAACCATTCACGAAACCCAACACAACACTCCAATACGTGCACCACGACAGCAACCACCCACCCACCACCACGAAAAGAATACCTACCGGAATTAATAAAAGGCTATCGATGCTGTCATCCAGCAAAGCTGAATTCGACCAAGCAACCCCCCCGTACCAGAAAGCACTTGATGAAAGCGGATACAACTTCACCCTCACCTATGAACCCACCCCAGGAAACCAACCAAAAAAGAGCAGAAAACGAAACAACATCATCTGGTACAATCCGCCATTCAGCAAAGACGTCTCAACCAACATCGGCCGCAAGTTCCTCACTCTGATCGACAAACACTTCCCCAAAGGCAACATCCTAAGAAAAATATTCAACAAGAACAACATTAAATTGAGCTACAGCTGTATGAATAACATGCAACAAATCATTTCAAACCACAACAAAGCAATTGCAAAATGACTGCCTACCCCCAGACTAAACGACTCTGAAACCAATAATGAATGTAACTGTCGCAGGAAACCTGATTGCCCTCTCAACGGAAGGTGCTTACAGACATCAGTCGTTTACCAAGCAAAGGTAACACGCAAGGACATTAACACATCCGACACGTACGTAGGATTAACCGAAGGAGCGTTCAAAACAAGATGGAATAATCACAACGCCTCCTTTAGAAACCAGACTTTGCAGAATTCTACAGAACTCAGCAAACACATTTGGAACCTCAAAGACAATAATGTTGAATATTCAATAACATGGCAAATTCTTGCATCCAGCACACCTTACAACAGTGGTAATGAAAGATGCAACCTATGCTTAAAAGAGAAACTGTTTATTATATATCATCCAGATCTATCATCCCTCAAAAAGCGCAGTGAAATCATTTCAACATGCCGCCATAGACGGAAACACCTCCTAGGTAACACATGAGCCAATCACCACACCCTACGCCTGTTTGTACCCACCCACTCTGTGCTCTATATAAACCATTGTATGTGAATGCTTCCATTAAAATCTCCTGATGATTGAGGGAACCCCTCATGAAACAGATCTGTAGAGATGAAGTAGTCTTGTGATTTTGTTCCCACACCCACATATTGCGCTCTACCACGGTATCGAGCACTATTCTCCGGATAATCCAATCAAGACATATATATATATGTATTCATATATATATATATATATATATATATATATATATATATATATATATATATATATATATATTAGTGTGGTGGTGTTCAGTCCGAACACCACCACACTATTTATTTGGCATGGTTGGGTCTGTGTCATGAAACATTAATGGGTTTCAAGATTACTCAGAGCGTGTATATATATATATATATATATATATATATATATATATATATATATATATATATATATATATATATATATATATATATATATATATATATATATATATATACATATACATATATACAAACCCCGTTTCCATATGAGTTGGGAAATTGTGTTAGATGTAAATACAAACTGAATACAATGATTTGCTAATTATTTTCAACCAATATTCAGTTGAATATGCTACAAAGACAACATATTTTAATGTTCAAACTGATAAACATTTTTTTTGTTGCAAATAATCATTAACTTTAGAATTTGATGCCAGCAACACATGACAAAGAAGTTGGGAAAGGTGACAATAAATGCTGATAAAGTTGAGAAATTCTCATCAAACACTTATTTGGAACATCCCACAGGTGTGCAGGTTAATTGGGAACAGGTGGGTGCCATGATTGGGTATAAAAGCAGCTTCAAAGAAATACTAAGTAATTCACAAACAAGGATGGGGCGAGGGTCAACGAGCTATCGGAAGGAATTTAGAGATTTTACCATCTACAGTCCGAAAATTATCAAAAGGTTCAGAGAATCTGGAGAAATCACTGCACGTAAGCGATTATTACAGACCGTTAGTCCCTCAGGCGGTGCGGCATCAAAAACAGACATCAGTGTATAAAGGATATCACCACATGGGCTCAGGAAAACTTCATAAAACCACTGTCAGTAACTACAGTTGATTAGTTTAGACTAGATCGGATTGGATGGTACTTTATTCATTCCGTCAGGAGCGTTCCTTCAGGAAAATTAAAATTTTCAGCACAATCCCATTCAAGATCAGACAAACATTACAGGGAGACAGAACAGGAAAACAAAAAAGATGAGATACAGGTAAACAAAGGGGGGGGGGGGGGGGAGATGGGAGAAAAAAATAGAAGATTAAAATAAAATTTAAAAAATCGGTCTTAGCCTGGGCCCTGGAGAGGGGGGTGCAGACTAAGGCCAACTCATAGCCATAGTACACATCCCTCTTACATGTGTGTAAGAGGGAAACATCAAACATCAAAGAACACAGAGGACATTAAAGACATTAAAGCATTAGATACATCCGGGTCGCTATATCTGTAAGTGCAAGTTAAAACTCTGCTATGCAAAGCAATACACATTTATCAACCACACCAAGGAATGCCCTTGGCTTCGTTTGGCCCGAACTCATCTAAGGTGGACTGATGCAAAGTGGAAAAGTGTTCTGTGGTCTGAAAAGTCCACATTTCAAATTATATTTGGAAACTGTGGATGTGGTGTCCTCCGGAACAAAGAGGAACATAACCATCCAGTTTGGTATAGACGCGAAGTTCAAAAGCCAGCATCTGTGATGGTATGGGGGTGTATTAGTGCCCAAGGCATGGGTAACTTACACATCTGTGAAGGCACCATTAATGCTAAATGGTCTACACAGATTTTGGAGCAACATATGTTGTCATCCAAGCAACGTTATCATGGACACCCCTGCTTATTTCAGCAAGACAATACCAAGCCACATGTTACAACAGCGTGGTTTCGTAGTAAAAGAGTGCAGGTACTTTCCTGGCCCGCCTGCAGTCCAGACCTGTCTCCAATCAAAAATGTGTGCCACATCATTAAGCGTAAAATACGACAGCGGAGACCCCGGACTGTTGAATGACTAAAGCTCTACATAAAAAAAGAATGGGAAAGAATTCCACTTTCAAAGCTTCAACAATTAGTTTCCTCAGTTTATTGAATGTTGTTAAAAGAAAAGGTGATGTAACACAGTGGTAAACATGCCCTGTCCCAAATACTTTGGCACATGTTGCAGCCATGAAATTCTAAGTTAATTCATATTTGCAAAAAAAAATAAAGTTTCTGAGTTTGAACATCATATATCTTGTCTTTGTAGTGCATTCAATTGAATATTGGTTGAAAATGATTTGCAAATCATTCAATCAATCAATCAATCAATGTTTACTTATATAGCCCTAAATCACTAGTGTCTCAAAGGGCTGCACAAACCACCACGACATCCTCGGTAGGAAAACTCACACCCAGTGGGACATTGGTGACAATAATGACCCAGTGGGACGTCGGTGACAATGATGACTATGAGAACCTTAGAGAGGAGGAAAGCAATGGATGTCGAGCGGATCTAACATGATACTGTGAAAGTTCAATCCACAATGGATACAACACAGTCGCGAGAGTCCAGTCCAAAGAGGATCCAAGACACAGCAGCGAGAGTCCCGTTCACAGCGGAGCCAGCAGGAAACCATCCCAAGCGTAGGCGGACCAGCAGCGCAGAGATGTCCCCAGCCGATACACAGGCGAGCAGTACATGGCCACCGGATCGGACCGGACCCCCTCCACACGGGAGAGTGGGACATAGAAGAAAAAGAAAAGAAACGGCAGATCAACTGGTCTAAAAAGGGAGTCTATTTAAAGGCTAGAGTATACAAATGAGTTTTAAGGTGAGACTTAAATGCTTCTACTGAGGTGGCATCGCGAACTGTTACCGGGAGGGCATTCCAGAGTACTGGAGCCCGAACGGAAAATGCTCTATAGCCCGCAGACTTTTTTTGGGCTTTGGGAATCACTAATAAGCCGGAGTCCTTTGAACGCAGATTTCTTGCCGGGACATATGGTACAATACAATCGGCAAGATAAGATGGAGCTAGACCGTGTAGTATTTTATACGTAAGTAGTAAAACCTTAAAGTCACATCTTAAGTACACAGGAAGCCAGTGCAGGTGAGCCAGTACAGGCGTAATGTGATCAAACTTTCTTGTTCTTGTCAAAAGTCTAGCAGCCGCATTTTGTACCAACTGTAATCTTTTAATGCTAGACATGGGGAGACCCGAAAATAATACGTTACAGTAGTCGAGGCGAGACGTAACAAACGCATGGATAATGATCTCAGCGTCTTTAGTGGACAGAATGGAGCGAATTTTAGCGATATTACGGAGATGAAAGAAGGCCGTTTTAGTAACGCTTTTAATGTGTGCCTCAAAGGAGAGAGTTGGGTCGAAGATAACACCCAGATTCTTTACCGTGTCGCCTTGTTTAATTGTTTGGTTGTCAAATGTTAGAGTTGTATTATTAAATAGAGTTCGGTGTCTAGCAGGACCGATAATCAGCATTTCCGTTTTTTTGGCGTTGAGTTGCAAAAAGTTAGCGGACATCCATTGTTTAATTTCATTAAGACACGCCTCCAGCTGACTACAATCCGGCGTGTTGGTCAGCTTTAGGGGCATGTAGAGTTGGGTGTCATCAGCATAACAGTGAAAGCTAATACCGTATTTGCGTATGATGTCACCTAGCGGCAGCATGTAGATGCTGAAGAGTGCAGGGCCAAGGACCGAACCCTGGGGAACTCCACACGTTACCTTAACGTAGTCCGAGGTCACATTGTTATGGGAGACACACTGCATCCTATCAGTAAGATAAGAGTTAAACCAAGACAGGGCTAAGTCTGACATACCAATTCGTGTTTTGATACGTTCTAATAAAATATTATGATCGACGGTATCGAAAGCAGCGCTAAGATCGAGGAGCAGCAACATAGATGACGCATCAGAATCCATCGTTAGCAATAGATCATTAGTCATTTTTGCGAGGGCTGTCTCCGTGGAGTGATTTGCCCTGAAACCGGATTGAAAGGTTTCACATAGATTGTTAGACGCTAAGTGTTCATTTAACTGCTCCGCAACAATTTTTTCAAGGATTTTTGAAATAAAGGGAAGGTGAGACACCGGTCGGTAGTTTACCATGAGGTCAGGATCGAGGTTAGGTCTTTTAAGAAGAGGATGAATAACCGCTTTTTTGAATGCTAGGGGAACAGTGCCCGAGGAGAGTGATAAGTTTATAATATTTAGCACTGATGGACCTAATAATACAAAGAGCTCCTTGATCAGTTTCCCAGGAAGAGGGTCAAGTAAACATGTTGTCTGTTTTATTCCATTTACACGTTGTAACAATTCCTCTAATGTTATTTCCTCAAAACGAGAGAAAGTATTTTGGAGGGCAGTATCCGCCGTATATACAATCGTGTCAGTGTTAATAGAACCCCGTTGTAGCTGGGACGCATTGTCTTTAATCTCCTTTCTAATGACTTCAATTTTCTTACTAAAGAATTGCATAAAGTCATCAGCTGAGTGGGTTGAGCTACTGGAAGGAGTCCCTTGTTGGGTTAGCGATGCTACCGTACTAAACAAAAATTTAGGATCGTTTTTATTACGGTGGATGAGATTTGAGTAATATTTGGCTTTAGCTAAGGTAAGCATGCGTTTATAAGTTATTAAACCATCACTCCATGCTTGATGGTGCACCTCAAGTTTAGTCGTGCGCCATTTGCGTTCCAGCTTTCTACATAATAATTTCTGAGCTCTAGTGTCTTCTGTAAACCACGGGGTGCGCTTTTTTGGAGCCTTTTTTAACTTTAGCGGTGCTATGTTATCAATGGTTTCGCGCAGGGCGTCGTTAAAGTTGTTAGTGAGGTTATCAATAGAGCCCACATACTTTGGGAATGGTGCCATTACCGAGGGCAGTAGGTCAGCAAGAGTTGTCGTTGTGGCCGTATTAATGTTGCGGCTGCTATAGCAGTTATTATTATTATTAGTTTGACGAACATGCGTCTGAACCTCGAATTTTATAAGGTAATGATCAGACAATACTTTAGTATACGGGAGTATCGTAACTTTGGAAACGTTGATGCCCCTGACAAGCACTAGGTCTATCGTATTACCGTTGCGATGCGTGGGTTCATTTATTATTTGTGTGAGACCACAGCTATCAATTACAGTCTGGAGCGCTACGCACGGTGGGTCCGATGGGGTATTCATATGGATATTAAAGTCCCCCATTATGATTATATTATCGGCGTGTGTCACTAGATCAGCAACGAACTCTGAGAATTCATTAATAAAGTCCGAATAGGGCCCTGGGGGGCGGTAGATAACAGCCAGGTGTAGAGGCAGCGGTGTGACAGACCTCATAGTAAGCACCTCAAACGATTTATATTTATTATTTATGTTAGGACTAAGGTTAAAGTTTTCGTTGTATATTAGTGCAACCCCCCCACCCCTTTTGAGCGGACGGGCAATATGCGCATGTGTAAAGTTAGGAGGACATGCCTCATTTAGCGCAAAAAAGTCGTTTGGTTTAAGCCAGGTTTCGCTGAGACCGATGACGTTAAGATTGTTGTCTCTGATAATATCATTAACTAACAACGTTTTAGGAGACAATGATCTTATGTTTAAAAAACCTATATTATAGGTAGTGGGCTGTTTTAGGGAGTTTTTGATCAAATTATCCGTAGTAGCAATATTAATAATGTTGTGTTTATTATGCCCAGTGCATTTAGTATAGTTACGACCATATCTAGGAATTGATACGACAGGAATTTTCCGATTGTTTGATTGTTGCTTTGATAAACTGCACGCATCATGGTTAGCCACCTCAGTAACGGGGATTTTCCGATTGTTTGTTTGTTGCTTTGATTAACTGCACGCATCATAGTTAGCCACCTCAGTAAAACACATGTCCAACTCTGAAACGCTCAAAGCAGAAAAAACGTGTTCTAATTTAACAGACTCCTTACCCAGACCAGTAGTCTCGCATTTTCCATCTAAATCCGTCTTCGGGATGGAGGAAAGTGGTGTTCTGTGGGGATTAGCCTTCTGCTTTGTTTTTAGCCCCGCTCGGCATCCGCGTTTCCGATCACACCGCTGGCGTCTGCTCCGTAGACGGCCCCCGCTGCTACTAGACTCCCCTGCTTCACAGGCCGCTGGATGTAGCCGCCGATGTATTCCCGTGCTAGTTAGCAAGTCTAGCACGCAAGTGTCTATCGGTCCAAAACGGCCCGATGTGTCCACATCCAGAAGTGTCTGGCGGTCGTACGTGATCACGGAGTGACCACGATGTGAGCCAGCCATTAAGTTTGTGGAATTGTCCGGTATTTCTGCCAAATGTTCCATCTTTAGCAGGAGCTCCTCGAGTGCGCAGCCCGTCCGGGCGCCGCCATCTTGTATTCTGTTTATATTTTATTGTAACACAATTTCCCAACTCATATGGAAACGGAGTTTGTATATATATATATATATATATATATATATATATATATATATATATATATGTATATATATATATATATATATATTTATATATATATATATATATATATATATATATATATATATATATACATACAGTCGTGGTCAAGAGTTTACCTCACATTGACAAATGTAACACTTTCTGTGTTCAGGTAAAACAAAAATATAACTGTTTGGCCACAATACCCAGCAACACGTTTGGAGGAGGAAAGGTGAGGCCTTTAATCCCAGGAACACAAATTCCTACTGTTAAGCATGGTGGTGGTAGTATTATGCTCTGGGCCTGTTTTGCAGCCAATGGAACTGGTGCTTTACAGAGACTAAATGGGACAATTAAAAATGAGGATTACCTCAACAATCTTCAGGACAACGCAAAATCATCAGCCTGGAGGTTTGGTCTTGGGCGCAGTTGGGTGTTCCAACTGGACAATGACTCAAAACAAAAGTACAGTAAAAAGTGGTAAAGAAATGGCTAAATCAGGCTATAATGAAGGTTTTAGTATGGCCTTTCCAAAGTCCTGACTTAAACATGTGGACAATGCTGAAAAAACAAGTCCATGTCAGAAAACCAACAAATTTAACTGAAATTTACCAATTTTGTCAAGAGGAGTGGTAAAAAATTCAACCAGGAGCTTTCCAGAAGCTTTTGGATGACTACCAAAAGCGCCTTATTGCAGTGAAACTTGCTGTATGTATACTTTTGACCCAGCAGATTAGGTCACATTTTCAGTAGACCCATAATAAGATTGTGTGTTGGTTTAAAGGTTGTTCCGGGTTTTCTATGTTGGCGACAGTGTGACCCAGACACAAATTAATGCAATTCCCTATGGGAAAAAAAAACATTCTTAATTTGATCAAATGAATAAGTGTTGAAAAGATCAACCTTAAGGTTCTATGGTACGACCTACATACGTGATGAGGCAGTCATTGGGTGGAAGGACACCACAAAGGCCAGAAAAGGTGAATAAACTCTGGAAGCAAGACTTTGCGTGCATCAAACCAACAATGATTGTCAAGAATGGCAACACAACTGCGGTGTGTGCAGAGCATGTAGAACAGAAATGGAGGCATTGGCCTTTGGAAAGTATTTATCGGTCGTGACAGTTTGGCTGTGCTCTGCAGTTGAGAGGTCAACAATACTATGCGGCTCTATGTCTTCTCTCTTTTCATTAGAGGAAGCAGAAGAGGTTATCTCCTGACATATATTTGGTCGAAAAGCAGCTGGTGCTCAGGTGTGATTACAAACATAAGCCACCCTTTTTAAAATCTATTAAATGTAATTTAGTCGCCCCCCTAAAACCTGTCATTATCGATCTGGTTTACTGTAATTGCTGCCTTGAGACCTTAAAGATTTTCTGCCAGGTGATTAGAGGTGTAAGTAGAGCAGCACGGCGGCTCTGAGACCATAAGCTGCAAAACTCACACGGCAAAGTCATATTTTACCTGGCGGTCGGCACCTAAAACAGGCCTGGATTCGGTCACGAATTAATACTGAATGGATGCGGATTTTATTTACCTCAGCGCATGATTTACAATGCATTTAAAATGTAGTAACTGGTAAAAATCGATATAAAACCCCTCTGTGGAAGCAGCTCCACTTTCAGACACGGCACAGGTTTTAACAAGGTTTTAACAAACGTTGATTTTTAACAAAAGTTTTCTTCAGCAGGACGCGACCTATCAGTCATGTCCGTATCCTCTCTTCCCTCCTGCTCCCGTCTGCTTACTGTTAAAGACAACAGATGATTGGATTAACACGTACCACCTGTGAAATCTAATCACCTTCCAGCTGTGTCTCGCCGTCCACACTACCAGTAAGTACTAAAAACAAAATTATGGATACATGTGCGTGCACTGCGCAGTATAGTGATGAATGGGTCCGGTTGTGTCCTGCAAAACTAATAATAAAACAACCAGATTGTCACAAATCAGCGCCCTCAAATTCTGACCGAAAGATGATCTTAGCAAACCCATTGCAGGGTAAAGTGAACAGAAGAGAATGTCTGCCCTGTGCTCTTATACTACGGTCTGAGCAAACAGCAGGACATGTGTAACAATTTCATAATTTAAACTCCTTGTGCAGATCTGAATGATTATTATTTAAATGTTTATCTAAGTTCGAAGCAAAGGTGGTAATACTAATCACCACGTTTGGCAAGATGTGTTTCAAAGCAACATTTGAAGCGCGGTGCTTCCTTGTTCAAAGCGACACTTTTATCAATAGTTTTGAAGCCTAATTATCTCCATATTGTGCTTCACACACCCGTCTTTTAAAGCTAGTAGAATTGTCGTTTTTTGCCAATCTTTCTCTCCGAGATGTTATTGCTTGTATGCACTTTGTGTGTACGTTTTGACGCCTCGGCTCTGTAGTCACCGCCACACAGCAGCCCTTAGATGAAAGAACGGTACCGTTAATTTTCAAAGGCAGTATAGTACCGATTTCAATCAATTAGTATTGCTGTACTTTATTAGTACCGGTATACAGAACAACCCTACTAGACACAAATGTACAGTATTGTTAATATATAATGTGATAAAGTGTTATAATAATCATGTATATATATATATATATATATATATATATATATATATATATATATATATATATATATATATATATATATATATATTATCACACAACTTTAGTATACTTAAAGTCCATTGCTATAGTTATTAGCTATTGTGCTCAAGCTGCATTTTTTCTATCTGTGCAAGGACAAAACCTCTTGTCTGAGGGGTTACCTCAGCCACAGATGTTATCTTTTTTTAGCCCGCTAACAGCCAAGGAATTCAAGGACCTCAACGAAGATAAGATGACAGCACGCAGATGAAGCGGAAACAAGGCCCAGCACATTCTCTCACATATTGTGCGTAATGGACCTGCTTAGCAAAATATATGTGACCACTCCTTTTAGAGGCGGCGTCAGTGACGTTCACTATGGAACTCCTGAATAAATAGAGGGACTCGGGAGCTGAAACTTAGAGCGTAGGGGGAGACCGTGACTAAGTGTGCAGTTCCATGCGTTCTCCTCATGAGCTAAATAGTCTCTGCATGGTTCCTTGCTTCTTGTCTGTTTAATAGATATCATCAGTGTATGAACCTGACATAAAGACATTCATATACAACTTCACATAGTGGACCAATAAAAATCTGCATGTACTCTTTTAGTTGAACCAGTTGTTTAAACAAATGTAACCTATTTTTAATTTTGTTGGTGCAGTTGGACCTGATGTGAAGTGTTGGGCTATTATTGTAAAGCCAGAAACGTGTGTGTGTGAGAGAAGGTGCCTTGACGATAAGCCAGAGTGTCGACAAGAGACGTGACAGTTGTCAATAAAGAATGGACTTCTCGATTCCCTTGTTACGCTCTGTCTTTTCTGCTGGGCTTCATCTAATTACAAAACCTTGGTTACACAAACAAGCTCATTTACCTTTTCAGATGATGGCGGTGATCTCTTGTTTGTACAAACTACCTCTAGTTTGTAAGACGGTAGTTAGCGACATGAACAACATCTTGCAGCACCTGGTCTTCACAGACGTGTCTTAAGTGGCGATGTTTAATTTATCCGTGCTAAATGCAGATAAACTCTTGCATAGTTTGTTGTCCTCTGTTTGCTGTACATGCAGCATTCATGTTAGCGACGCCATCCTCACGTTCACGTTTCGCTTTAAGATGCTATTTTAAACTTGATACCAACTAATCACTTCAGTTTTCTATAAAGTTTGTTGCGTCTGACCAGTCTTCTTCTCAGGGAATACAAGTCACTTGTGAATCCCAAGTTCTTTCAGGTGACATATATGCAGAGTAAGAAGGAGCATCAAGACAGAATAGGAATATTATCAAGTTTTACTAAAGCTTTAGGAGACCAATCCTATAGTCCGTTAGTAGCGGCATCTAGAAGCGGTCTGAAAATCAAACAGGAAAAGACAACTTATTGATTCTGAAAACAGCCCCACCCTGCCCGGAAAGGAATACAACCTCATGGTTCTAATACAGATAAGATAAGAATGGAGTACTCCAACTCCCACATTCCAACGCCTCAAGGCAAAACACAGAGTTTACTTGCGGACATAAGATACAAGAACAAAGTGTACACATGGGAAAATATTAGCTGCTTTAAACATGACTATGAATAAAGAAAGAACTCATAAAAAAATATATGCATTCTCCAGAAGTTCCATCTGAGTTTATTTTGAAATGCGCAAAATACGACGCTATAAGTATCATCACACTAGTCGTGTGACGTGAACACTGGCTGTGCAATGTGTGCTGCCTTCTGGCGGTAAAAACCAACACTGCGAGGAGTGACGGAAGCTATCTGTTTCAAAGTTAAAAAAACATCCCCGAACAGAGGAGGTGGTCTGCGACACCACCTGTTTCCCCACATACAACACCATCCTTTCAACCAATCTTAAAAACTCTGTTTAGTTATGTTCTGCTTGTTTGTGACTCCATCAGTTCTTGTTTTTGTGCACCCTGGTTCGTTTTAGTTTCCATGACAACTCATTAGTTTCACCTGCCTGATTTGTTTGAACTCACGCACCCGTTGTGTATCATGTCATTACTATTTAAGCCTGTAGTTGCCAAGTAGTTGACCTGGAGACATTACTCCAATTACTCTGTCTCTGCTCTGTTTATGCCATAGCTGTGACGCTTGTGTGGCATTGTAATGCCGGATTGGTTCTTCCAGGTATGCGTCGAAGCGATGAACACAGCAAAGGTAAGATATAAAGGTATTTTTTTAATAATAAAAAGGCTAGGAACAAAAACACTGGTGTAAAGAGAAAAGGTAAACAAAAGACGCTAGCGTGAAAGCTAGGATAAACACAAGGAAAACTAAAACTTGGTACGAGGACACAAAAGAGTAAACAAAAACATTCAACATGAAAGCTGGAATATAAAGTTGCTTAGCGTAAGAGCTAGCGAGAAAATACATACGAAGGATGAGGGTCGTCACTGTTGCACGTGGGCAAATTGGGATCCGAGGAAGACTAAACAGAAAAGGCTGGCTTATAGAGGAGGGTGATTAGCTGAAGCAGGTGTGCGGTACGAGTGTAGCAGGTGAACTAATGAGTAACCATAGTGATGGACAAAACAGGAAATAAACGGGTCAGACTGAGAATGAAACAAAGATGGAAAAAAAAAACGTGAAGATCTGAGCAGCAGATCGCAACAATAGCTCTTGATATCATAGTTTATGCTGCTCGTTTCACGTCACAGTAAGTGTTTTTTTGGTTTCATGTCCATAGTCTGTCTAAGAGTTAGTTTTTGTTTCCGTACGCTAAAATTTTTGTCTCCGGCTTGTACGCACCCTTTGTTTGTACTTTTCTTAGTCGAGATTAAATCATGTATTCACCTGCAAGCCTTGTCCGGTCCTGTCCGTTTACACCACGGGAAAACATTAATCGCAGCAAGCTGCGAAAGCCTCGCAGTAAGCTGAACCAAAGTCCATGTTCTGGCATCCTCAAGTCCATCCTCACCTCCGCCATCACCGTGTGGTTCCCCGGCGCCACAGTCCAGGACAAGCATCGACTGCAGTGCATCGTACGTGCTGCTGAGAAGGTGATTGGGTGCAAACTCCCACCCTTCCAGGACCTGTTCTCCACCAGGACCAGGAGGCTTGTGAGTCGGATCACAGCTGAGTCTTCTCACCCTGGACACAAACTATTCTCCCCTCTTCCCTCAGGCAGGAGACTACGGTCCATCCAGACCCACACCTCCCGCCACTTAAACAGTTTTTCCCCTCCGGCCATCAGGCACATGACCAATAACAAGATTTGATACCTCAGTTACAGCTCATGTTATTACCTATTCTGTGTTACATGAGTTTTATGTTGCACGATTGCGCCAAGTAAAATTCCTGGTTTGTGAACCCGTTCTTAAACAATGGCAATGAAAACTCTTCTGACTCTGAACTTAGCATCAAATAACTACTGTTTTTTGTTGGAGGTCACCTTTTTTGACCAAAATGCAATTTGTGCCATTTGTTTACAACTGAATGGAATGCTTACGCGGTGTTTCCGACTGTTTTGGACTGGTATTAGTCGATCCACAGTAATCATTCTGCCACACAATAATTTCTCCTCGCTAGCATTGAGGTAAACGTCAATGTCTGTCGTTGGATTATATTTTTGATTAAAAAAAACAGTTGTCTTTCTCACTCAGATAGGGCAAAAGCATCCTTTTCCAGGCACGTCCTCCTGGTTTTGTAGTAAAGGTATTTGGGGTTTTGGCACCAGCCGTTGGACTAGATCTGACCGACTTAGTCTAGAAGCACTAACTGATGAAGCCTACTCGGGTTAGAGGTGAAGCGTCTTCCAAAACAAACCAAACAGTCCAGTTGCAATCACCTGAATGAATGAGAACATTCATAAACGTGAGCTGAGAGGTTATACAAACCCCGTTTCCATATAGTTGGTAAATGGTGTTAGATGTAAATATAAATGGAATACAATGATTTGCAATTCATTTTCAACCCATATTCAGTTGAATATGCTACAAAGACAACATATTTGATGTTCAAACTGATGAACTTTTTTTTTTTTGCAAATAATCATTAACTTTAGAATTTGATGACAGCAACACGTGACATAGAAGTTGGGAAAGGTGGCAATAAATACTGATAAAGTTGAGGAATGCTCATCAAACACTTATTTGAAACATCCCACAGGTTTGCAGGCTAATTGGGAACAGGTGGGTGCCATGATTGGGTATAAAAACAGCTTCCAAAAAATGCTCAGTCTTTCACAAGAAAGGATGGGGCGAGGTACACCCCTTTGTCCACAGTTGCGTGAACAAATAGTCAAACAGTTGAAGAACAACGTTTCTCAAAGTGCAATTGCAAGAAATTTAGGGATTTCAACATGTACGGTCCATAATGTCATAGAAAAGTTCAGAGAATCTGGAAAAATCACTCCACGTAAGCGGCATGGCCTGAAACCAACATCGAATGACCATGACCCTCCATCCCTCAGACGGCACTGCATCAAAAACCGACATCAATCTCTAAAGGATATCACCACATTGGCTCAAGAACACTTCACAAAACCACTGTCACTAAATACAGTTGGTCGCTACATCTGTAAGTGCAAGTTAAAGCTCTACTATGCGAAGCGAAAGTTGTTTATCAACAATATCCACAAACGCCGCCGGCTTCTGTGGGCCCGATATCATCTAAGATGGACTGATGCAAAGTGGAAGAGTGTTCTGTGGTCTGACGAATCCACATTTCAAATTGTTTTTGGAAATATTCGACATTGTGTCATCCGGACAAAAGGAGAAGCGAACCAACCAGACTGTTATCGATGCAAAGTTAAAAAGCCAGCATCTGTGATGGTTTGGGGGTGCATTAGTGCCCAAGGCATGGGTAACTTACACATCCGTGAAGGGACCATTAATGCTGAAAGGTACATCGCTGTGAGGAACTCGCATGGCTGCCAGATTAGTGTCCCCAAGATGCAGGAACCAGGAAAACGGAGAGCAGGTAAGAACAGATTAATTACTCCAAACAGAGGAGGAATCAGTCTTGCATGTAACAGAACAATAATAAAATAATCTTCGAGCACTGAGGAGTGTGCGAGACGGGCATAAATAGAAGCATGCTGGAAGCAGGTGAAAAAACGTCCGACCGGATCTCTCTAATAACTAAAGTTTCTTGGGTGAATATTGTAAACTCACTACACCGGTATGTTTCAGCGCTTTCATGGTAAGACCCGGACATAGAAATACATGAATAAAAAAATATTCAACCCGTCAGATGGTGTTGTAGGGGGCATTTGGGAATTAAAATTAAGTGTTGGCAAATTGTTCATATTTTGATAAGGTTTTATGGAACCGTTGTAAAGATACAATGTTGGGTGAAAAGTGTAGCAAAATTTTCCATAATCCATTTGTATTCATTTTCTGAACAACATGTTCCACATGTTTTCACTTCAGTCAAACAACTAAGGGTTCATTTGAATGCTTATTGCTCATCACCTTGACTCAGAACACTGTAAAATATTAATTATAATAACAACATTATGGCGACTTGTCCAGGGTGTACCCCGCCTTCCGCCCGATTGTAGCTGAGATAGGCGCCAGCGCCCCCCACGACCCCGAAAGGGAATAAGCGGTAGAAAATGGATGGATGGATGGACATTACTCATTTTTATGAACAGTCAATTTTATTTGAATCAAAGAAAAACTTATAGGGTTGTCTATGCTGTATATACAAGTTCTGCATTGTTCTTCTGGCAACCAGCATGCATGTGCTGACTATGTTCACTTGCAGTTAAAGTCCAGGAAACCGTTTTTGCTGTCCGAGAAGCAGAGACACACTTCACACTTGTGGCATTGTGTGTTGGTGTACAGAGTAGGGCCAAACCTGCAGCGGCCTCTCGTTGTCTTCTTGGATAAGATTAGATTAGATTAGATTAGATAGTACTTTATTCATTCCGTCAGGAGAGTTCCTTCAGGAAAATTACAATTTTCAGCACAATCCCATTCAAGATCAGACAAACATTACAGGGAGACAGAACAGGATCGCTGACGGGTCTGCCGGCTTCCAGCGCCCCTTACAAAAAAAGATGAGATACAGGTAAACAAGGGGGGCGGGGGGAATAGAAGATTAAAATGAAATTTAAAAAAAATCGGTCTTAGCCTGGGCCTTGGAGAGGGGGTGCAGACGGAGGCCAAGGGGAAAAAAAAACAAAAAAAACAACAACAACTCATAGCCATAGTACACATCCCTCTTTCATGTGTGTAAGAGGGAAACATCGAACATCAAAGAACACAGAGGACATTAAAGACATTAAAGCAGCAGATAGAAGCAGACACTTCTACATACAGCTATGAATAAAAAGTAAAAGAAACATATCCACTGTGGTGGCCTCTGCGGTGATCCACGCCATCGTCCGCTGGGGAGGAGGGAGCATGGCCAAAGACAGGAGCAGACCCAACAAAGAAACCAAGACAGCTGACTCCACTCTCGGCCAGTGTCCAGTCCGCATGGATGAGCGAGGATACGTCCAAGGTGACTGAGGTGTCCGACACCTGCTCACCCAGCCAAGACACCACGAAGCTTCTCCGTCCCAGCGCTCAGTGCCAGCTCCGCAGCCCTGTCCCCTCATCCGCATCTCCTCCAGTCCCTCCAAACGGACTCCGGTGTGGCAGAAACCCAGCAGCTGGTCTCCATGGCCAAAAGGCTCCCGGGAGGCGGATCCAGAAGTCCACAAAAAAAGCACCACAGAGGTCACAAAAGTGGCACCCCTTGTCACACAGTCCCAAAGGGTCCCAGGCCAAAAGGCAAAAAAATATAATACATGAAAACAAGAGGGAAACACAAAAGGATGATACAAGAGCACAGAGCTCCTGCCTATAGCAGCCACTACAGCAGCGCCATCTTGGGAAAAAAAAAAAAAAAAAAGCCCAATAAATGCCCAATCTGATCGTGGCGTACATCCAGTGGCAGGTGTCCACACAATTTATTGTATGGGGTGCTGGTTGGAGCCGAGGATGGTCTCTTGCCAGTGACCGGGCTGCTTGTGACTGGGCTGCCATTGCCTGAAGGTCGTCCTCTCTTTGGAGTGACTGTGTCCACCAGAATGAAAGCGGATGCCATCTTTGCTTGGAACCTTCGCTGGTTAAGCTCAGGTTTCTCCTCGAGAGCTTGGCAGTCGCGCTTGTAGAGGAGCCAGGTGTTGACCACAGCAAGTGTGATGGTGTGCCAGAAGATGTACAGGTACCAGCGGCAGGATTTGATGCAGAACTTGTATATCGCAGCGAACGAGTCCAGCAAATCAACACATCCCACGTACTGATTGTAGTTACCCACAATGTACGGCTTTTCAACTTCAATGTAGGTCTTGTTGGCTTTGTCCCAGCGTTGAATCTTCTGCACAGGTTCCGTTCCAGCAAAGGATGACACAAGTGTGACGGCCCTGTTGTCAAACCATTTGACAGCAGAGATGTTGTGGTAGGCCTCCACTCTGTGGTCAAAGGTTCCTCTCCCTTCCTTCTTCAAGCTCTTGTCATCTTCAAGGTTGGAATTGGGGATGCGGACTTGCCTTGCTGTACCCACATAATGGATGCCAAACCCAAGGAGCTTCTTGATCAGTGGGACTGATGTGAAGTAATTGTCTGCATGTATCTTGTAGTTTTGGCCCGCCGGCAGAGTTGAAGCAAGCTTCATCAGAACATCACCTGACAAACCAAGTTCAGATTTGGCTCGGGCTCCATTGTTGCTCCCTTGGTAGACATCAAAGTCACACATCATGCCAGAGATTCCACTTCTCACCCATACCTTGAAGCCCCATGGGTGTGGTTTGCCCCGCATGTATTGCTTGATTCTGCTGTATCTTGCTTTGAAAGCAATCATCTCATCCACTGAGTTGTGCTCTTCTGCGACCAGCTTCAGGCACTTCTCTCTGAATGAATCAAGCCATGGTCTGATTTTCCAGAATTTATCCTTCTTCTCTGTCTCAGACACTGTCAAGTTGTTGACTAGATGTAAGGATGTCAACAGAGCCTGGAAAACTGATACCCCATTAGTACCCTATTACTACCCTATTAGTACCCAAGTACCCTATTCACAAACCAAATGTGCACAAAGAGAAGGAAAACATTAACCTACCCATCTATATGCTTATAATAAATACCATTATCATCGTAGAACAACACACCTTTATTAAGTTGCATCAGCACTTAGCAAATATGCATAGTTTAGTTTAGCCTTCTGCCTAACTAAATGTTATTTGTACTTTTAGTTTGCAATATTAAAGTGCAAATGTGCACAGACAGATGGAATAAGTGTGTGTAAATTAAAATATATTGTAGATTCCTGACAAAACATATCTATTTAGACCACACAGTATCCTGGTAGGTAAACCAGTCACAAGGGAATATTTTCTACCACATTGACTCATGGTTGTACATATACAACCAATATAAAACATCATCTAAATCATATTTTTTGGAGGCATTCCACAATAAAAACATAGGTACATGTTCTACAAATTATAAAGATCACAGTAAAAATTATTAGATGCATTCTACTTACATTGATCTGATCAATTTGGTCCAGTGAAGAAAAGAGTTGTCACTCTGCGAAGATTTTTAAGTTGTGTGAGATTCTATAGCCTGTGGGCGGTCCTTAAATACAAATTTCGAATGTAAAGTAATCGTTGGGCTGGACAATGGACCCCAATGACTATGTTAATGTGGTGGGGGGGGATGAAAAAACTTTTAAACCTTTTTTAAATTAAATAAAAATGTTGTAAAAATATCACTGAGGGTTCTAGAGGATTAAAGCTCTACTATGCAAAGCGAAAGCCATTTATCAACAACATCCGGCTTCTCTGTGCCCTAAATCATCTAAGATGGACTGATGCAAAGTGGAAAAGTGTTCTGTGGTCTGACGAGTCCACATTTCAAATTGTTTTTGAAAATATTCGACATTGTGTCATCCGGACCAAAGGGGAAGCGAACCATCTAGACTGTTATCGATACAATGTTCAAAAGCCAGTATCTGTGATGGTATGGGGGTGCATTAGTGCCCAAGGCATGGGTAACTTACACATCTGTGAAGGCACCATTAATGCTAAAAGGTACATCGCTGTGAGGAACTCGCATGGCTCCCGGATTAGTGACCCCAAAATGCATGAACCAGGAAAATGGAGAGCAGGTAAGAACAGATTATTTACTCCTAACAGAGGAGGAATCAGTCTTGCATGTAACAGAACCAGTAATGAAATAATCTTCGAGCACTGAGGAGTGTGCGAGACGGGCATAAATAGGAGCATGCTGGAAGCAGGTGAACGTCCGACAAGATCTCTCTAATAACTAAAGTTTTTTGGGTGAATATTTTAAACTCACTACACCGGTATGTTTCACCGCTTTCATGGCGAGTGTACTGAAGGATATAAGTACTATATTTAAACTACTTTCTATTAGAAAAGGCAACACCGGAGGATGAATGTCCCATAACAAGAAGATGGAGTAAAAGAAGAAGCTTATCGACTACGGTGTCGACACAGACTACAAAGACAGAGTCGCGCACATTTTCGGGACTTATGCAAATCCCAAATACAGATCAGCAGGTACTACAAGGTAAGAAAAGTTGCTTTTGCATAATATTGCAAAACTAAACGCCAGATTATGTGTCTTACCTTATACACACACACCATAATAATACTCGTATGGTGCGGCTTCATAGCGTACCAAAGTCTTACTTAAACATTTTGAGGGATTTTTGAGCGCCGTAATGTTCTATATTTTCAATGGAACATATACAATTTTGGTGTTGTTTGCTTGAGTCATATTGCAGTCCACACGTATCTATTATGTGTGACTGTCATCATATTGCAGTGTACATGTATATCTTATGTAAGGCTGCCATCTATTAGTCACACTTATCATTTCACCATTTACCAAATAAAATAGCTTCAAGGTCGGTAACCACAACCAAAATGTTCCGTACATTAGGCGCACTGTCAAGTTTTGAGAAAATGAAAGGATTTTAAGTCCGCCTTATAGGAAAAAGGCCGAAAAATACTGTAGTTTTTTGTTTTTTTTGTCAATAAAGTAATGAATTTTAAAAGTACATGAGGTCAGTTTTTATATATTTACGGTGGTATCAAAAATTTTTTGGAAATTACTGATATTCTGGTATTGTGACCAACTGATGCCAGGAGCTTTCAATCCAAAAGCGTAATGTTTATACATATATTAGATACCACACAGACACCATGGAAAAAAAGTGAAGCTTTTAATTAGGTGATAGTGGCAGTGAGATGGGTTGGTGGGCTAATTATTTATTTAAGACCACTGGCCTGAACCCACATCAGGTAGGGACCACATGATTAATGGGAAGTTTGAAAAGCCCTCTGCAGGATGGAGGACGGAGACGAGTGGATAGGAATGCTGCTGGAGATGCTGATTGTGGCGCCGTGAAGGGAACAGAATACAAGATGATAAGAAAGGACCAAACCTACCTACTTATTCAACTGATTGGAAGCACTACATTTTAACATGCAACGCATGGCACGGTACAACTGAGTCATTTGTCAATGTGCACAGATACTTGAATAGCAAAAGAGATAAGGAACAACTTAGGGACGAACAGACAAAGATAAGTTTGGCGTGGAGAAAGGGGCGTCGGATATTTAGACAGATGGCAGTTTGCAGGATTTCCAGTGAAAATACAAACATTTGAAAACATACATGTTAAAGAAACAGATACTTAGTAGCGGGCAAATGTGGAGAATGCATGTATTTTTAAGAGTTTTTTTCTCTATTCATAGTCATGTTAAAAACAGGTAATATTTTTCCCATGTGTACACTTCGTGCTTGAATCTTATGTCCGCAAGTAAACTCTGTGCCTTACCTTGAAGGCGTTGGAATGTGTATTGGGAGTTTGATGTACTCCCTTTAAACCTTTTCTCTATTAGAACAATGTGGCTGTTATCCTTTCTGGGCAGGGTGGAGACCGTTTTCGTATTAAATAAGCTGTTTCTTCCCGTTTGACTGACCTACTCAGTGGCCTATAGTGGTTAGAGTGTCTGCCCTGAGATCGGTAGGTTGGGAGTTCAAACCCCGGCCGAGTCATACCAAAGACTATAAAAATGGGACCCATTGCCTCCCTGCTTGGCATTCAGCATCAAGGGTTGGAATTGGGTGTTAAATCACCACAAATGATTCCCAGGCGCGGCACCGCAGCTTCCCACTACACCCCTCACTTCCCAGGGGGTGAACAAGGGGATGGGTCAAATACAGAGGGCAAAATTCACCACACCTAGTGTGTGTGTGTGACAATCATTGGTAATTTAACTTTAACTTTAATTTTTAGATCACTTCTAGATGATGCTATTAACACACTGTAAGACTGGTGTCTTGAAGCTGTAGTAAAAATTGATAATATTCCTATTTTGTCTCGAAGGTCCTTCTTACTCAACCGAAAGAATTTGGGATTGACCAGTGGTTTTTATTCCCTGAGAGAAAGACTGATCTGACCAAACACTAACTTGATTAAAACTGGTCTGTCAATGCAGCTGTTTGCGCCCTCTAATGCTGCCCGTTAGGAACTATCCCAACGTGTCAGAAGAGAAAGGAATTTAGCTTTTACCTACTCAAAAAAGTTTCTTCAGTCCCAACAACATAGACTCGGGGTGACAAAAGCCTACTAAAACAAAGTTACCGTCCAGTTTAAGTAAAATTGGGCAGACTGTGGATAGATTGTGGGCTTTGCTTGACCCTATCATGTGGTAATGAGGTCCAGTGAGTCGTCTGCACATTCACTTAAAATTAATCAATATTGATTGGTTAATAATAAATCAAAGTGATATGTACAGTGAGTCGGACTAAAAGTTGTAGGTAAGGTTAAAGGTGAATATAACCTGTTACGGTTGGGGGTTGCGGTTCATTCCCCTGGAATGCAAATGGACCACTCCGGACAGGACTTGCAGGTAGGAACATGATTTGATTCTCAGAACAATTAAAGAAACACTGGAAACAGAAAACAAGTCCAAGGAAACACGTGCCAGTCGCACTCGGAGCTAACACTTAGCATGGGCTGGGAGACAAGCAAAACTTACGTAACCGGTAGCGTGTAGCAAACAAAGAAGCCTTGCCGACTGACTGGCAAAGGCAGGCTTCAATAATGCCTCTGATTAGTGCTTGAGAAACAGGTGAGCGTCCTCAACACCAATCCGAGGCAGGTGAAAAATAATAAGTAGCCATGGTAACTAAACAAACTCAAGGGTGCACAACAACAGGAAGTAAGGGAGTCCAAAACCAGCAGAAAATAACAAAAACATGATCCGGGCCGCGGATCATGACAATAACCTGACTTTATAAGGTCCGAGTCTGCAAATAAAACTGTAATAGGAAGGCCTCACTTTTAACAGTTAGCATAAACAAAGTTCTAAAGCAGGGTTAGGTAATCTATGGCTCGCGAGCCAGATGTGGCTCTTTTAATGACTGCATCTGGCTCTCGGATAAATCTGAGCTGACATTGCTTAACACCATAAGTAATGAATAATACCACTTCTAATCACAGTGTTGAAAATAATTTTCAAAATATAAAACAATATATTTCGTACATTTTTAATCCATCCATCCGTTTTCTACCACACTAGTTCAAGAAGTTGCGTAAGAAGGTAAGAAGTTATTTATTATTGGCTAGTGTGGGGCTTGCCCTTCTTGCCCAGGAGGGTCATCTACGCACCTGTCACTGATTTCGAGGCCGGTCCTGGCAACACCCCGCTACGCTGCAGGCCCGCAGGCCACGCCCCCTCCACAGTTAGCTTCAGAATATTAATATTATTACAAATGATAAGAGCTCTTTTATACTCTAGAAATGTTGGTCTTACTTAAAAATGCACGCGTTTAGTGGTGTTCAGTGTTAAAAAAATAAATTATATGGCTCTTACGTGAATACATTTTAAAATATTTGGTTTCTTGGCTCCCTCAGCCTAAAAGGTTCACGACCCCTGGTTTAAAGTATGTACGCCATTTATACTATCATCAAAAAAAAAAAATCCAATATGATTTAAATTTACAGTACCACACGGTAATTATAGATCTGCTTTATCACAAATGTTATTTTGAGCAATATCATTTACACGCCATTTTCTATTAAGGCAAAAATAATTTGCGTATTCAGCGAACCATGACTTTCAATATCCAAAATAAGCCAACTCAAATTCTAATTGAAAAGTCTCCTGAATATTTCAGCAGTTCAGCTCGGCATCATAAACTATTTACCAAACCCACCTAAATTCTAACAATCAGTATAGATTATATTGAATATGGATGTATTTGTCCTCATCGGTCCTAATCACGTCCACCGAACAAAACAATCTTAGAATCATGTTCAAATTAAAGGTGCTGTTTGCAACTTCTTCACAGTAACATTTTTCAATGCAAAACATATGTCACGTTTGGATCGCATAGTGATGCGCGAAGGTGTCACCCCCAGATGCAGCAGGACCAGACAGGCAGGATAGCAGGTGAGAGCTGATTTTAACATACAAAAAGGTAAACGAACACTTGTACAAAACACAAAAGAAACGGCGTGTCTACGCATGGGAAGCTAATGCTAAAATTAGCAGGGAGTCCAAACAGTCCAAAAAGAGCGTGCCGAACGCCCGGAAGCTAAGACGAGACTTAGCAAACAAACAAGGACTTAGATAAACCAAAACGTGACTGTTGCATATAGCAAATAACTAACCAAGGACGAACTGAGAAGGAATGAAAGCTTGAATACTAACGTAACAATTGCCATCAGGTGTGCGTAAAAAGCATAGCAGCTGGGACAAATCAGAAACCATGGTAACCAAAAACAGGAAGTGCACACACAAACTAAGCAACTTAAGAGTCCAAAAACCAAAAATGACTCAAAAAACAGACAAAAGATGTGATCTGGGAAGCGGATCACAACAACATAACAAGAAGACCACCGGCTAACTTATGTCACCATTAATGGTTTAACAAAACCTATTTGTGTAAAAACCGTCTATATTTTTCACAAATACAAAGTTTATCTAATTAAATTTTTTTACCAGCCCCAATAAAATGATTGGCGTTTACGGTGGTCACCACCCCTGGTCTTGACTTGACTCTAACTTTTATGTTGGATCCACTATGGACTGGACTCTTACTATTATGTTAGATCCACTATGGACTGGACCTTCACTATTATGTAAGATCCAATATCGACTGGACTCTCACACTATTGATTTAGATCCACTGTGGACCGGACTCGCATACTTTTATGTTAGATCCACTATGGACTGGACTCTCATTATTATGTTAGATTCACTATGGACTGGACTCTCACTATTATGTTAGATCCACTATGGACTGGACTCTCACACTGTTATGTTAGATCCACTATGGAATGGACTCTCACACTAAAATGTTACATCCACCACGGACTGGACTCTCACTATTATGTTAGATCCACTATGGACTGGACTTTCACAATATTATGCTAGACCCACTCAACATCCATTACATCCGGTCTCCCCTAGAGAGGGGCTGGGGTCACCCACATCTGCGGTCCTCTCCAAGGTTTCTCATAGTCATTCACATTGACATTCCACTGGGTTGTGACTTTTTCCTTGCCCTTATGTGGGCTCTGAACCGAGGATGTTGTTGTGGCTTGTGCAGCCCTTTGAGACATTATGGGAGACCGGGATTTCCGCTCTGCTGCTCCCAGTCCGTGGAATGCTCTCCCTAAACACCTGAGGGCGCCTCGGACTGTGGATGCTTTCAAAAAAGGCTTAAAAACCCTTCTTTTTTTTTTTTTTAAAGCCTTTTTATAGATATATGCATACTTGCTTTAGCTATTAGGCTGTTCTAGTTCTTATATTTTATTTATCTTTATTATATTTTTATTATTTTTATTTTTATTTTTTTTATTTATTTATTTTTTAACACACTGTAGCACAAGTAAACATTGATTGATTGATTGATTGATTGATTGATTGATTGTGCAGTCCAAGTAAAGCAACAAACAATTTGATGCCATGTTGTAGTTATTATGGAATACACATTCAATGACAGTAAATGCTAGCTATCCAAATTGCTATAATTAGCTAATAAGACCTAAAGCTAATGCCCATATATGCCATACCTACATCAATCCCTGCCAACTCTCCCGATTTTTCCGGGAGACCCCCGAATATCAGTGCCCCTCCCGAAAATCTACCAGGGCAACCATTCTCCCGAAATTCTCCTTATTTCCACCCGGACAACAATATTGGGGGTGTGCCTTAAAGGCACTGCCTTAAGCGTCCTCTACGACCTGTCTTCACGTCGGTTTTACCTCCATACAAACAGTGTCACATGATTTTTGCGGCTTCTACGCACACATGTGAGAATGCAAAACATACTTGGTCATTCAACAGCCGTACAGGTCACACTGGGGCTGGCCGTATAAACAACTTTAAAATGTTTACAAATATGTGCCACACTGTGAACCCACACCAAACAAGAATGACAAACACATTTCGGGAGAACATCCCCACCTTATGGGTTATGACGTCCTCTCCAAGGTTTCTCATAGTCATTCACATCGACGTCCCACTGGGCTGAGTTTTTTCTTGCACTTATGTGGGCTCTGTACCGCGGATGTCACCCTTTGAGACACTTGTGATCTATTGCTATATAAATAAACATTGATTGATTGATTGATTGATTGATTGATTGAATGAATATCCAGCAATATGTTTGGAGGAGAAAATGTGAGGCCTTTAATCCCAGGAACACCATACCGACTGTCAAGCATGGTGGTGGTAGTATTTTGGTCTGAGCGTGTTTTGCTGCCAATGGAACTGGTGCTTTACAGAGAGTAAATGGGACAATAAAAAATGAGGATTACCTCAAAAATCTCCGGGACAACATAAAATCACCAGCCCGGAGGTTGGGTCTTGGCTGCAGTTGGGTGTTCCAACAGGACAATGACCCCAAACACACGTCAAAAGTGGTAAAAGAATGGCAAAATCCGGCTAGAATGAAGGTTTTAGAATGGCCTTCCCAAAGTCCTGATGTGACAGTCTCTCGCTGTCGTGCGGGTTCCACGGACCAAATAGGGACATTGTTGAGCAGGGTTGACTTTGTTTATTTTTGCAAATAAAACCTCAGTGCAGGTCGCTTTCCAGCTCCTCTTCTCCGCTCGCTCGTCGTCTGCCTCTCTTCCTCTCTTGCTCCGGGTCAGCTTCCCTCTGGCTCCTTCTCGTCTCTCTGCCTCTCTCCCTGATATTCACGGCTGTCACCCTTTTATACAGTGAGACAGGATTACTTGATTGCGGCGTCGCTCCCGGCGCACCCTGCCTCGCCGCTCGCTCGCCGCCATCTTGAGCGTGCCCTTCCTCGCTATCAGACGGCCGGCCACGCCTCCTTGCCTCCATCTTGGGCTGGGCTACGGTGTGCATTGCCTCGCTGTCGGGCTGCCGGCTCCACCTCTCCACACCTGACTTATACGTGTGGACAATGCTGGAGAAACAAGTCCATGGCAGAAAACCAACAAACTTAGCTGAACTGCACCAATTTTGTCAAGAGGAGTGGTCAAAAATTCAACCAGAAGCTTGTGGATGGCTACCAAAAGCACCTTATTGCAGTGAAACTTGCCAAGGGACATGTAACCAAATATTAACATTGCTGTATGTATACTTTTGACCTAGCAGATTTGTTCACATAATTAGTCGATCCATAATGAATTAATAAAAGAACCAAACTTCATGAATGTTTTTATGTGACCAACAAGTATGTGCTCCAATCACTTTATCACAAAAAAAATAAGAGTTGTAGAAATGATTAGAAACTCAAGACAGCCATGACATTATGTTCTTTACAAGTGTATGTAAACTTTTGATCGCGACCGTATGTTTCTTTTTTTTCTCAACGTGGACCCCCGAGTCAAAATAATTTGCCTATTTTTCTTGCATTTTCACATGTAGCATCATTGAAAATTCAGGAAAAACCACACATTAGTCACATGAATAACTTCAAATATGATTACAACATCCCAGAAAACCATCCCCCCCTCCGCTCACATGTTGACGACATCCTTTGAACACGCCGTCTTTGCAAAGCTGGCATCATCCCAAAAGATGACACTGGCAGCTCTTCTCTCTAGTGCCATCTGGAAGGTGCGAAAGAGTCCATACAATCTCAAAAAGTAAGTGTTGCGTAAGAAACATAAACACCCCCCACTGTCGTTCCTGAATTTTCATCATTTCTGAGACAATCACAGATCAGTGGTTAATTCCATGTTCAATAGTTACTTAGAATCTCCTCTGTTTTCTTTGTTTTAGTAGTTAAGGGAGGTGAGTGTACAAACCCCGTTTCCATATGAGTTGGGAAATTGTGTTAGATGTAAATATAAACGGAATACAATGATTTGCAAATCATTTTCAACCCATATTCAGTTGAATGCACTACAAAGACAACATATTTGATGTTCAAACTCGTAAACTTTCTTTTTTTTTGCAAATTAGTTGGGAAACGACATGTTCACCACTGTGTTACATCACCTTTTCTTTTCACAACACTCAATAAACGTTTGGGAACTGAGGAAACTAATTATTCAAGCTTTGAAAGTGGAATTCTTTACCATTCTTGTTTTATGTAGAGCTTCATTTGTTCAACAGTCTCGGCTGTCGTATTTTACGCTCCATAATGCGCCACACATTTTCGATTAGAGACAGGTCTGGACTGCAGGCGGGCCAAGATAGTACCCGCACTCTTTTTTTACAAAGCTACCCTGTTGTAACACGTTCAGAATGTGGCTTGGCATTGTCTTGCTGAAATAAGCAAGGGCGTCCATGAAGAAGACGGCGTTTGGATGGCAGCATATGTAGTTCCAAAACCTGTATGTACCTTTCAGCATTAATGGTGCCTTCACAGATGTGTAAGTTACCCATGCCTTGGGCACTAATGCACCCCCACACCATCACAGATGCTGGCTTTTGAACTTTGAGTCGATAACATTGAAAAACAATTTTAAATGTGGACTCGTCAGACCACAGAACACTTTTCCACTTTGCATCAGTCCATCTTAGATGATCTCGGGCCAAGAGAAGCCGGCGACGTTTCTGGATGTTGTTGATACATGTCTTTCGTTTTGCATAGTAGAGCTTCAACTTGCACTAACAGATGTAGCGACAAACTGTATTTAGTGACAGTGGTTTTCTGAAGTGTTCTTGAGCCCATGTGGTGATATCCTTTAGAGAATGATGTCGGTTTTTGATACAGTTTAAGAACCATCTGAGGGACGGTCATTCAATGTTGGTTCCCGGCCATGCCGCTTACGTGGAGTCATTTCTCCAGATTCTACTCAGTGGCCTAGTGGACCTACTCAGTGGCCTAGTGGTTAGAGTGTCTGCCCTGAGATCGGTAGGTCGTGAGTTCAAATTCGGCCGAGTCATACCAAAGACTATAAAAATGTGACCCGTTTCCTCCCTGCTTGGCACTCAGTATTAAGGGCTGGAATTGGGGGTTAAATCACCAAAAATGATTCCCGGGCACGGCACCGCTGCTGCCCACTGCTCCCCTCACCTCCCAGGGGGTGATCAAGGGTGATGGGTCAAATGCAGGGAAGAATTTTGCCACATATAGTATGTGTGTGACAATCATTGGTACTTTAACTTTACTTTTTTAATTTTAATTCTCTGAACCTTTTGATGATATTATGGACCGTAGATGTTGAAATCCGGACTGGACACTGGCCGAGAGTGGAGTCAGCTGTCTTGGTTGCCTTGTTGGGTCTGCTTCTGTCTCTGGCCATGCTCCCTCCACCCCAGCAGGCGATGGCGTGGAACACCGCAGAGGCCACCACAGTGGATATGTTTCTTTTACTTTTTATTCATAGCTGTATGTAGAAGTGTCTGCTTCTATCTGCTGCTTTAATGTCTTTAATTTCCTCTGTGTTCTTTGATGTTAGATGTTTCCCTCTTACACACATGGAAGAGGGATGTGTACTATGGCTATGAGTTGTTGTTGTTGTTTTTTTTTTTTCTTCCCTTGGCCTCAGTCTGCACCCCCACTCCAGGGCCTAGGCTAAGACCGATTTTTAAATTTTATTTTAATCTTCTATTTTTTTCCCCCCTGTTTACCTGTATGTCATCTTTTTTGTAAGGGCCGCTGGAAGCCGGCAGACCCGTCAGCGATCCTGTTCTGTCTCCCTGTAATGTTTGTCTGATCTTGAATGGGATTGTGCTGAAAATTGTAATTTTCCTGAAGGAACTCTCCTGACGGAATAAATAAAGTACTATCTATCTATCTATCCATCTAAATCCCTAAATTTCTTGCAATTGCACTTTGAGAAACAATGTTCTTAAACTGTTTGACTATTTGCTCATGCAGTTGTGGACAAAGGGGTGTACCTCGCCCCATCCTTTCTTGTGAAGACTGAGCATTTTTTTGGAAGCTATTTTTATACCCAATCATGGCACCCACCTGTTCCTAATTAGCCTGCACACCTGTGGGATGTTTCAAATAAGTGTTTGATGAGCATTCCTCAACTTTTTCAGTATATATTGCGACCTTCCCAACTTCTTTGTCACAAGTTGCTGGCTTCAAATTTTAATTATTTACAAAAAAAAAAAATGTTTATCAGTTTGAACATCAAATATGTTGTCTTTGTAGCATATTCAATTGAATATGGGTTGAAAATGATTTGCAAATCGTTGTATTCTGTTTATATTACATCTAACACAATTTCCCTATTCAAATGGAAACGGGGTTTGTACATAATGAAAAGCGATTCAAAATACAGGTGCAATAGATAGAGAAAGTGTGAGTGACAAATCAGTGAGCGGTCAAGTTACAGTATTTTAGCAGCATCAGTGTCAGAACCTGATCCGCGTTGGACATGTTTCCAGTGAGGGTTGGACTCCGCCAAGGCTGCCCTTTTTCACCGATTCTGTTCATAACTTTTATGGACAGAATTTCTAGGCGCAGTCAGGGCGTTGAGGGGGTACAGTTTAGTGGCTGCAGGATTAGGTCTCTGCTCTTTGCAGATGATGTGGTCCTGATGGCTTCATCTGGCCAGGATCTTCAGCTCTCACTGGATCGGTTCGCATCTGAGTCTGAAGCGAATGGGATGGGAATCCGCACCTCAAAAGTTTGAGTCCATGGTTCTCGCCCGGAAAAGGGTGGAGTGCCATCTCCGGGTTGGGTAAGAGACCCTGACCCAAGTGGAGGAGTTTAGGTAACTCGGAGTCTTGTTCACAAGTGAGGGGAGAGTGGATCATGAGATCGACAGGCAGATTGGTGCGGGGTCCTCGACGCTGTATCGATCCGTTGTGGTGAAGAAGGAGCTGAGCCGTAAGTCAAAGCTCTCAATTTACCGGTCGATCGACGGTCCCATCCTCAACCTGTGGTCATGAGCTTTGGGTTATGACCGACATTACAAGATCATGGGTACAAGCGGCCAAAATGAATTTCCTCCGCCGGGTGGCGGGGCTCTCCCTTAGAGATAGGGTGAGAAGCTCTGTCATCCGGGAAGAGCTCAAAGTATAGCCGCTGCTACTCCACATCAAGAAATGCCAGATGAGGTGGTTCGGGCATCTGGTCAGGAGGCCACCCGAGCGCCTCCCTAGCTTAGGGCACGTCCGACCGGTAGGAGGCCACGGGGAAGACCCAGGACACGTTGGGAAGACTATGTCTCCCGGCTGGCCTGGGAACGCCTCGGGATATCCCAGGAGGAGCTGGACGAAGTGGCAGGGGAGAGGAAAGTCTGGGCTTCCCTGCTTAGGCTGCTGACCCCGCGACCCAACCTTGGATAAGCGGAAGAAGATGGATGGATGGCATTTAAAGTGCAAAAGTATTTAAAGTGCAACTGTTTTGATCCAAATCCACCTAATACAGCATACAGTGCATTAGCATTCAGATGATACCCACAAGGTTATCATCCAATAGCTATATACCCCATTGATACTGCATGCGTAAACAAAGTGACGATATTACACAATGAGACTCTGATGGCCATCAGACTTCACCCACGAGGGCAGAGTTGGGCTATTATTTTGTTACAGGGGCCACATTGACTTTTAAGATTCGACAGACGGGCCGGGCGAGCACTTGATGCATTTCAAAGCATATCATATGTGTTGGAACTAAGAGTAAACTTCTCCAACATGGGATATTTTAATTAAAATACACCTGTTTTCAACATTATCATATCAGTACCTCGACGAAACATACAAATGTTATTAAAGGGTGAAAACTTACTGTATTTTCCGGACCGTAGGGTGCACCGCCGATGAACTGGTCTATTCAGGTCTTTTTTCATACAAATTATAGGGCGCAAAAAAGGGGTCATATAATGTTTTTTTTTCTAAATGTAAAACACTTGCTTGTGGATTACATAACATGCAATGGTGGTTCTTTCGTCAAAATGCTGCATAGATGATGTTTAAAAAGCCGCTTTCTGACAGTCGCTTCTTCTCACCGTTATCTTTGTTGGAGCGGTGTAACGTGTAGAGTTGAAAAAGTGTCAAAAGACGGAGCTAACTGTTTCAATGACATTCAGACCTTTCTTAAATCAACAACGAAGCAGCATCTTCTCATCGTGGCTCAATAGTGCATCAAAGCCGGAAATGTGTCCCGTTTAAAAACATCAGATAATAACTGAAGTTCCTTGGGTGAATTATGTAAACTCACTACCCCGGTATGTTTTTAGTGTGTTCATAGCGAGATCTAAGTTAGAACTTTACACTACTTAATATTACAAATGGCAACGGCAGAAGGTGAATGTCCCATAACAAGAAGTGTAAAAGAAGAAGTTTATCGAGTTCGGCATCGCACGGACTACAGTTGCGGAAGTGTGCAAATTTCCAGGACTTATGCAGATCTCAAATACACATCAGCAGGTACCAGAAGGTAAGGAAAGTCGGTTTTGCATTATATTGTAACACAAAACGCCAGATAATATGTCTGCTAATGGGTGCCATTTTGCGGTCCTTATACACTGAGAAGAATGCATATACAGTATGTTTAAGTTATTTCTGTACTCATAGTCGTGTTTAAAACAGCTAGTGTTTTTCCATTAGTACTCTTTCTATTTTTTATTTTATGTTCGCAAGTAAGTAATGTATGTTACCTTGAAGGCTTGCACTGTAGGAGATGGAATACCGTAGTTTTCGGAGTATAAGTCATTCTAGAGTATAAGTCGCACCTGCCGAAAATTAGGGGTGGGCAGTATCGCAAATTTGGGTATTGATACCGATCCGATCCGACACCGGCCAGTATCGCCGATACAGATGCCGATACCGATACCGGAAGTGTCGTCATCTGATGGGGGGGACTTCGGGATATCGATACTTTTGAAAAACAAATTTGTAATTTTGCCTTTATTAATTGATTATGATAATAATACAACACAGGACAACGATTTAAATAAAAAAATTAAATATTTATTACGAAAGTAATATCAATAGCAATAAAGTAATGCAAATAAGGTGCAAACAACTACTGAACCTGGCTTGGCGCTTCAAAACACCCAAACACTTAAGGTAAATAACAAAACTCTAGTTATTGAACAATGTTGTAAACATGAACACAAAACAAAAGAACTGAGAAATTCAAATAAAAAAGTAATAATATCAATTACAATAAAGTAAATAGTGCAAATAAGGTGAAAACAAATACTGAACTTGGCTAGTTGCCTCACAACACACAAGAACTTAAGTAAAAAAGAAAACACTAGTTATTAAACAGTTGTAAAAATGAACACAAAACAAAAGAACTGAAAAATTCTTATCGTTATTTTAGTGCAATAAAATACTTTACAGTTTACAACCAAGACATTAAGTCGCACTGGAAACGCACGCGGGTGTGTGTGCGTGTCCGAGTGAACCTCGGGGCGAATTATACTGATGTGTGTGCGCGCGAATGCACCAAGCGTCATGTTAATTGTATTTATTTTATTTTATTTTGGGTTGAAGATGAATTTTTAAAGTGTTTTTAAATCTCGTTCGCGACCTATCACTAGGGAGGAGGGTGGAGTGGTGAGGAGCGCTGCGCTGCGCTCACATTTTTTTTTAAATCGGAGTGATTCGCTTAATTTGGTGAAGTATCGATATCATCACGCCAGTATCGATACGATACCGATACTCACCAAGTATCGATACTATCGATACTTGGTATCGATACGCCCAGCCCTACCGAAAATGCATAATGAAGAAGGAAAAAAACATATATAAGTCGTACTGGAGTATAAGTCGCATTTTGGGGGGACATTTATTTGATAAAACCCAACACCAAGAATAGATTTTTGAAAGGCAATTTAAAATAAATAAAGAATAGTAAACAACAGGCTGAATAAGTGTACGTTATATGAGGCATAAGTAACCAACTGAGAAGGTGCCTGGTATGTTAACGTAACATATTATGGTAAGAGTCATTCAAATAACTATAACATATAGAACATGCTATACGTTTACCAAACAATCTGTCACTCCTAATTGCTAATACCGATTAAATATTTTATGTCTAGTCTCTTACGTGAATGAGCTAGATAATATTATTTGATATTCTACGGTAATGTGTTAATAATTTCACACATAAGTCGCTCCTGAGTATAAGTCGCACTCCCAGCCAAACTATGAAAAAAACTGCGATTTATAGTCCGAAAAATATGGTACTCCCTTTTCTCTTATCTGTAGTAGCACATTGAGGCTGTGTTCCTTTCCGGACAGGTGGGGGCTTTCTTCTCAAGAAGTTGGCTTTTCCGTTTGAGTGTCAGATCAATTAGAGTAGCCGATATGAATGTATTGGTTAAGCTGATCTCCTGAAATTTTCAGTAAAACTTGATAATATTCCTATTCTGTCTTGGTGATCCTTATTACTCAGCATGTATGTCATCGAAAGAATTTGGGATTGACCAGTTACTTAGATTCCCTAGGAGGAAGACCTGGTCGACGCAAGTAATCACACAATAGTAATACTTGTATCCCTGACTACGGTAGCCGTACTGTACCGACAATCCACCAAGCGGTGCGGCTTTAAAGTCATGCCAAAACATGTTGACTGATTTTTGAGAGCTGTGTGTAATGTTTTTTATTTTCAATGGAACATTTAAGGTGTTGGTGTTTTTTACTGGCGTCATATTGCAGTCTACATGTATCTCTTATGTGTGACTAACATTTATTGGTCAGACTTATCATTAAATGGTAAATGGTTTATACTTGTGCAGCGCTTTTCTATCTTCAAGGTACTCAAAGCGCTTTGACACTTTTTCCACATTCACCCATTCGCACACACATTCACACACTGATGGCGGGAGCTGCCATGCAAGACCCTAACCACGACCCATCAGGAGCAAGGGGGAAGTGAAGTGTGCTCAAGGACACAATGGAAGTGACGAGGTTAGTAGAATGTGGGGATTGAACCAGGAACCCTCAGGTTGCTGGCACGGCCACTCTCCCAGCTGCGCCACGCCTTCCCCATGTACACCTTGTACCAAATAAAATTGCTTCGAGGCCGGTAAGCACAAACAGAATTATTCCATGCATTAGGAGCACCGGGTTATAAGGCGTATTGTTGATTTTTGAGAAAGGATTTTAAGTGCGCCTTACAGTTCGAAAAATACGGTACAGTCTCTTCTCGTGGGAGCAGTGTTGTCAATCACCTTTTTTATGCCGGTCTGTCAAATTGTAGTATCAGTTTTCTTGTGGCAATTCTCAAAACAGATCTTTGCTCAATTCTATTTTATTGATGACGAACCGGATTAAAAGGACCAGCGGGCCGGATTTTAAAAGTTGATGTACCAATGGTTGTCAGAAAAAGTTATTCTCTACATTTGACCCATCACTCTTGATCACCGCCTGGGAGGTGAGGGGAGCAGTGGGCTGCAGCGGTGGCCACGCCCGGGAATCGTTTTTGGTGATTTAACCCCCAATTCCAACCCTTAATGCTGAGAGCCAAGCAGGGATGTAATGGGTCCCATTTTTATAGTCTTTGGTATGACTTGGCAGGGGTTTGAACTCACAATATACCGTACTCAGGGCGGACACTCTAACCACTAGGCCACTGACTAGGTGGCCGTAGTTTGCCCACCCTTGTGCTAAGGTATCATCTGATGGTCAAATACCCGTCTGGTATTGTTAATGTGAGTAGGTACGGTGGTCTAAAAGCCTGTCTTTGACTGCCTGTGAGAAGCTGTGAAAACATGACTTGTTCTTTAGATTGTCTGGGAGACCATTCCAGTCTTTGATGGCTTTGTAGAAAAAAAAGCTGATTAGTAGAAGGCAGACTTTCTTTTTGGAACATTACAGTCACCCCTGGATACAGACCTTAACACTCTGCCTGTTAGTTGAGAGCGTAGCTGTACATATATAACACAATGTGAAGAATGGCATTTTGTGGCAAATGACCCTTACGCCGGACTTTCTGAACTATAAAACCATTATTTTTTTTACCCACACTTTAAATCAAGGGTGCCCATGATGTCGATCGGGTTGATTGCAGTCCGATGTTGACGTCCAGTGGTTCTCAAACTTTTCTCACCAATTACCACTTCGGAAAACATTCGGATTTCCAAGAACCGCCACAATGACCGGCATTAAAATAAAGTGGCGTGGTCTTGCTGAAATAAGCAGGGGCGTCCATGATACCATGAAACATGATACAAGTTTAAATAATTTAAGTTAAAGTACCCGTGGTTATCACACACACACTAGGTGTGGCGAAATTATCCTCTGCATTTGACCCATCACCCTTGATTACCCACTGGGAAGTGAGGGGAGCAGTGGGCAGCAGCGGTGGCCACGCCCAGGAATCACTTTTGTTGATTTAACCCCGAATTCCAGTCCTTGACGCTGAGTGTCAGAGGGCAATGAAGTAAAGCAGACCTGGGCAAATTAAGGCCCGGGGGCCGCATGTTGGCACGTTAAGCTTTTCAATGTGGGCCACCGGCCATTCCCAAATAATTATTTTAGATCTTAAAGATGGAAACTGTAGCTGCCATTATGGTGTGCAGTGATGTTTTCAAATGACCGTCTTCAACTATACAAAGTATTTTAATTGTTGGAATCTGCGCTTTTACATGATATACTAGTTACTGTGGTAATCTAATTAGTTACTATGGTAATCTAAGTAACAGCAGCTCAGATTAGGCACCAAGCACCATGGGTGGGGAGCGTTTCCAAAGAGTGTTTCCAGAGCGGCCAGCCTGAAACGTTGGTGTCAAGGACAAACGCAGAAGGAGATTTTTACAACAAAGTTCTAAAGCTTAGTGATTAATCAGATATATCAGATCATAGTTTTTAAGGAGATTTTTGTATTCACCAATGTTTTCTTAGCCGGGATTTATTCGTAAATAGGAATAAAATCTACGAGGGTTCCAGAGCGCTCTTAGGGTGGCCTATTTGTTCTTAATTGCATAGGAATTCTGGGGGAGGGGCACATGACCCGGTCCTTTAAACCCAAACAATAAAGCTCATCAAAACATCATTTTACAACATATATATATATATATATATGTATATATATATATATATATATATATATATATGCCTGCAACAGCACAGTTTACAAGCTTCAGCACCATGGAGAGCAACTATGTCATTTTGAAGTCCATCAAACTGAAAAGAAGTATCTATAACAAACTAAGAGAACAAAAACATGAGGTTAATGCGGGGATCAGGAATTCGCAACTCTGGATTTGCATGTGGCTCTTTAGTGCCACCCTAGTAGCCATTTTTTAAAAGGATTAAAAATGGAAAAAGATGGGGGTATTTTTATTTATCTGTCTCATTTCGTCCACCAAAAGTTATATGTTGTGCGCGAATGCACACAGGTCTACATTATTGATGTTATTGACTTGTTGGAGTGCTAATCAGGCACATTTGGTCAGTGCATGACTGCAAGCTAATCAATGCTAGCAGGCTATTTTAGGCTAGCTGTATGTACATATTGCATCATCATGCCTCATTTGTAAGTATATTTGAACTCATTTATTTTCCTTTTACTTTTATCCTCTGTGTATTTAATTCATATTTTAATGCCTAAAGACACATTGGCTGAATTTCAGATAATTGTTTTTGTGCCAGGTTGTTCCAGACCACAGCAAACATGACCTAGCTTGCCAAAAATTGTAAATAATCTATAAAAAGAAGACATCATATCCTGTCCTTTAACTTGGACACTCATATCTTTACCTTTGGCCATTAAAGGCCAGTTATTTCCATGAGTTAACGCACCTTCTGAGTAGCCTCCGATTTACTAATGGTTTCTCATTTTGTAAAAATGTGTAGAATTAAAATAAAATGTCAACAAAAGATTTGCTTCAGCCTGGAACACATAGTCATTTTGATAGTAGGCCGTTATAGCTAATATACTGTAGACACTTAAGTCATGTGATTTAGGGCTATATAAATAAACATTGATTGATTGATTGATGTGTTGCCTTCATTATAAGATTTAAATACGGCTTTTCACTTTCTGTGGCTACAGACAGAGTTGTTTTTTGAATTGTTTTAGTTGCTATGGGAGCACATGAGTTTCACCTGCCTCTGATTAGTGTTCGGGAAGCTCACCTGCTGCCGGGGACTAATCAGAGGGCTACTCGTTCATGTTTTTTGTATTCTTTAGTCCAGTATTGCTCTTTCAACGTTTCTGGTTGCCCACCCCTGGGCTAATGCAACTTGGAACAAACCACAGGCGTGTTGTCGGCCAATTATACTGACTTTAAGTCCTGATTAAAATATTTATGATTAATTGTGTCAAATACCTTTTTTAGATCCATAAAAACTGCCGCTTCACACTGTTTACCATTGAAGGATTTGAATATTGTTCATACTAACTACATATTTTGCTAGCATACACATACACCTAAGAAAATTTGTAAATTAATTGTCCGGTCATATTTCTGCATGCTCACTACCATATAGCTGTCATGATCCGTTGCCCGGTACCAGGTTTCATTTTAGTATGACTTCCTTAGTTCTGTTTTGAGCATCCCTGGGTTTGTGTTTTAGTTGCCTTGGGTGCAGATGAGTTTCACCTCCCTCTGACTAGTGTTCGGGATGCTCACCTGCTGCCAGGCATTAATCAGAGAGCTACTTTTTCACGTTTTTCGCCACATTCAGAGTCTTGTTGTCCTGTTTGTGCTACGCAACATGTTACGTTTGTATACCTTGCTTCTTGTTCATATGCTTGTTTATCGTTTGCTAAGCTTTAGCTTTGCTCCCGGTACTAACGGCACGTTTTTTGCTGTTGTTTGTACCCTGATTGATTTGTGGACAATAAATCTGTTACGGCGCACGTGCAGTCTGCTTCTCTCTCCTCTGCGGGAGCACCGAGGGGTTCTGCTGACAGCATCAGGCCCACACAGCTTCAAGCCTGCAGACAATCAGCAATCTGAACACCTGGTCTCTGATGAGGGAGAGCAGCTTAAAGGACCAGGAGAACCAGGGATCCTGGCGGGAACTTATTTTACCTCTTTGGATACCGTAAGCCTTATGCTCTCTCTCTCTCTCTGCGTCCTCTTGTCTGACCTCCTTGTTTGTTGTCCCGTAGTTCGCTTAGTGTACCTTCCTTCTCAAGTCTTACCATTGTGCTCCCTTGTGATTTGAACTGCCTTCCTTGATCCTCGACCCCCACTTTGGACTCGGACCTCTTGACGCCTCTCTCTCTCGCCCTGGATCATCGGCCTGCCCCTCGGACTGTCTTCTTGCCTTGTTCCTTCTCCTCGTTTCAACATCAACGTAATACACAACCATTAATTACAACACATAGTCTTACACCACACACTTTTATATTTTGGTCATGCACTCCATTCTTGTCACGCCTATGGATTATGTTTTGTTTTGGTCACGTGATGTTTTGTTTTTTGGACATTCAGTTGTTGCGTTTGCACTTCCTTGTTTTCTTTGTCACCTTGGCTACTCATTAGTTTCCACCTTGTCTCCAACTCACGCCCCGGTCCTCAGTTCTCTCACCTGTTAATCATTATCATTGGTATTATTTAAACCGGTAGTTGCAAAGTGTTCAGTCTGGCAACTTCACATATTCCTCATATTCCTCCATGCCATGCCTAGTTTCCCTTCCGCTCATGCCACTTAGTTTTTCTTATTTATGCCACAGTGCAAGTTTTTTTTTCATGTCTATAGTCATGCTGTTACGTTTTGTGGAACGCATTGCGATGCATGGAGGTGTCGTCCTCTCGATGCCAAAGGACCGGAGCAGGCAGGAGTGAAGGTAGGAGCAAGTTTTAATTATAAAACACAACAAAAAGAATACTTGTACAACGCGGAAAGAAAAGGTGTGCCAAAGCACGGAAGGCTAAATGCTAAAGGTAGCTAGGGTAGAGTTCACAAGTCCATATAAAGTGGCGTGAGCCGGGCGCGCGGAGGGAAGCTAAGAATTAGCAGGCTGAGTGCAAAAGAGGAAACCACACGTAACTGTTGCATAAAGCAAACTAAACAGCCAGGCTGAACAGGTGGGCTTGAATACAGAGAACATAATCACAAACCAATGTGTGAACGGAGCGTGCAGGAGGAGCAAATTAAGCTGTCATGGTGACCCTACAAAACAAGGAAGTGCGCTAACAAACAGGATCGGTAGAGACCAAAACATAGTAGGGTAATACAAATAGGACTCAAACAGACTAGCTGTGTGATCCGGAAGCCAGATCACAACACATGCCATTATGCTAGTTTTTTTTTTTCATGCCACAGTGCAATTGTTTTTGTTTCATGTTTTTAGTTTGTAGCCTGTATGCTATTCTTTTGTTTTTTCAAAGCCATGTTGTAAAAAAAAAAAAGTGTTTGTATTTCCTTGTGAGCGCCCTTTGTTTGCCTTTTTTGAGTTAGAATATCAATAAATATGTACTCACGTTCACGCCTGGCTCGTCCTAAATAATCTCTGCTACGAAAAAACAATCCAAGTCCAAGTCTATGTTTGACAATTTTATAGTTTAGTAGTATTGTTTGTCATTATTGTATATATATATCGACTATATATATATATATATATATATATATATAATAAATTATTGTACATACCACATCCTGGTGTCTGTTGCCGTCATCTCCCCTTAGTCAAACAACAAAATCACTGTCATACCCACACCTTGCCCTCTGAGTTTCCGTCGGCATTCTGGGAAAACGATCCACGACTGAACATGCGAACACGACGTGACAATAGCCATATAGACATTATAGTATATTATTAGGTATAGCTGTAAATGGTTAGTTTTAACCTTCCACACATATTTAGTGTCACAAAAAATAAAAACTGTAACAAGGGTGTGCAAGATAAGCCAGCAGAGGAGCAATTACAATGCAAACCGGAGTCAGATAGGATATGGACAACACGACCACCCTTTAGGACAGTTTATCAGACTTTGTGGAAAAGGAGAAGGAGAATGCATACATTTTGCGAGGAGCCAGAAGTGGTCGGATGTCTCCCTTTTCCTACTTGTGGCCATGAGGGAATTGTATTTCTTTGCTTCAAACAATCACACTGCAGAATAAATCGAAGAAGCTGAATCTGAAAATGGACAACCACTCAGTGAGCTTTATTAGAAATTAAATGAAGACGTATAGGGGAAAAATGTTCCCCTCTTCACCGTCTATTGCATTGGTAATCTCTTCCGTTTCAAACCACCACCTTTGTTATATGAGCTCTGTATCCATATTAATTCTCCACAAGTGTTCTCTGTTTGTTTGTAAAATGTGTCCAATCTGTTATTAAACAGTTGTTCAATAATTGTAGAAGATTGTGGAAGTAAAGTAACAGGTCTGTAATTTATAAACTGGTGTTTGTATCCAGTCTCAGGAATCGGTACAACTATTCCTATTTTCATTTTGTTTGGGAATTAGCATGTTTAAATGATAAGTTACTGATGAACATTAATGTTTCAGAGTCTTCTTCAATAACGAAAAGAAAAGAAAAAAAAAAGGTAATGGAAGAAATCTAAGAACGCACATTATGGAGTGGATTCATTTAATCCCATTCCTTGCGGTGGACTTGACACATGAAACGTGACAAATGAGGAGTACTATCCACGATTGTAGCTGAGATAGGCACCAGCGCCCCCCGTGTCCTCAAAGGGAATAAGCGGTAGAAAATTGATGGATGGATGCATTGAAAGAACTCTGGCTTACTAGTGGGTCCCACAGCCCCCCCCCCAAAAAAAGGCTGCAGGCTTTAGAGCGTTTTCTATTCGGGCTCCAGTACTCAGGAATGCCTTCCTGTTAACAGATAAATATGCTACCTTAGTAGAAGCATTAAAGTCCCATTTTAAAACTCATGTGTATACTTTAAATAGATCCCTTTTTTAACCAGTTGATCTGCTGTCTCTCTTTTCTACTCTGCCCCACTATCCTGCGTCGAAAGGTTATCAGGTGACCACGGATAAGCCTCCACGGATGATGGACCACATCAGCAGTCCCTTTCAAGGTATCTCGTTGTTCCCATTGGGTTGAGTTTTTTTCTTGCCGTGATTTGGGATCGTGTGCAGCCCTTTGAGACACTTACGATCAAGGGTATATAAATGAACTCACATTGATTGAATGGCAGTAGAGTGTTAAATATCTTAAAATGTGTTTTGCGGCAATTTCATATTTGATCACAGTGCCAGCTGCTATGAATAGTGGTGCTTTCCATCATTATCAGCAGACTGCATTTCAATATGACTAACCATCCACCTTTTTCTTTTTTTTCCGAAGATCCACCCAGTGTCAGGTTCAAACAACGATGACACCTATTAAACAGACGAGAAGCAAGGAATCATGCAGAGACAGAATTAAATTTGGCGCAATTGAGGAGACAGGTGTTTTGGCTGTACTTTAGTTACAGATCCAAACTACGTTCTAAAGTCTAGCCCACGTGCTTCCTCTATTTATTTGGAAGGTCCCTGGTTACATCACTAAAGCTGTCGCTGAGGGAAGAGGGTGAGCTCGACAACAACAGTTAGACACAATATACGATTATACAAGAAATGCAAATGTGCTGACGCTGGTGATATCGCCTTGTCTCTGCTAAGTCTGTTTCACGGCGGTGTTCGGCCTTGGTAGTCAGCAGGCCGCTCCTGGACACAGACACTGATACGAGACTGGCTTGCAATCTTTTGGATTGCCAGCTTTGCACAGACAAAAAAATACCACTTTAGCACAATTGATAATAACTATAGCAACGGCCCTTAGGCGTAAGAGTTGTGTGATAATATACTATTCTAACACCCAGGAATTTCTTCCCTACTATATTTTGAGAGATTTAAAGCCTAACAATGCCATACAAGAGGTTAAATCAGCAGCTTACTTACTGCATAAACACTACAAAATACATAACTTTAGTGTTGGGAACCAGTGTGTGCCAATGATTGGCCTTTGGGGAATGATTCAGTTCGGATGACGCTTTATATTAACATTAATTATAGATTGGGAATAAACATGTTTTTAAAATAAAACAATTTTATCAAATCACCAAAACAAGTTAAAACGTTAGTGTCTCATTTTCTGTCTCATAAATACTACAATTCATGATTCATAGCTAAAAAACATTTAATATATTTTCGGTCCTCATTAAGGTGCTCACAGACAGCAGCATACTGCAGAATGTCAAAGTCAGAAACTACGGCCCGAGGGCCAAATACAGCCCGCCAGCGTCCAAAATCCAGTTATTTATTTATTTTTATTTTATTTTTTATTTGAATCTGTCCTTTCTAGCCCATCCATCAATCCATGTTCTATGGCTTGTTACTCTCTGGGTCTCCTTGCCACTCAGGCAAATCATATTGTCTAAAAATGCATTTTCCCATCGATAACGTGACGTCATCACGTGCACGCTTTTTCAGTCCATTAGTGCAGTGGTCCCCAACCACCGATTGGTACGGGGCCGGAGAAGAATTTTTAATTAAAAAAAATAAAAAAAAATAAAAAATTTTTTTTTTTATTAAATCAACATAAAAAACACAATATACACTTACAATTGAGGCACCAACCACAAAAACCTCCCTTTTTCATGACAAAAACGTCCCTTTTTCATGACAAAGAAGAAAAAAAAAAAAGAGGACACCATTCCCCACCAAACAGCCCCCCCCCCGGCCGGGCCACGGGACAAATTATTAAGTGTTGACCGGTCCGCGGATACAAAAAGGTTGGGGACCACTGCATTAGTGGACGAGGGGGAAAAAAATGGCGAACTCATTGGGGAAAATTTATTTTCAAGTGTAGAGTTTTTAAACATCGGTTAATATATGACTTGTTTGTTCAATGTAAGGAAAAGGTATATTCAGTAATCTGCAATGATACATGTTATATATGTACACTATATTGCTATATTGCCAAAAGTATTCGGCCACCCATCCAAATGATCAGAATCAGGTGTCTTATTTCAATTGCATATTAGCCTTACATTTTCAGATCGGTGTCATGGAACACGGCCTGGCAGCTTAAATGCGGACGCTGTTCCGCCCGAGTACGTTCGGGTCTTTAATTAATGGGTTTTGCTTGGTACAACGATAGCGGCAGATAGCACCTTCTGCCGCCCTTCATTTAGATCATAGTGATACTGTACACCACACAAATTAATCCCAGCACATCAGCTTCAACACAACACACACAAAAATGTAGAATATACAAAAATGTCATAGACATTTAGGTTTTATGACAATACCTTCAAGCCATGATGTAGCTCAACTTTACGGCCTGACCCTCCAGTTTAGCTCAGCGCTAACTCTCTTTGCTCGCATTTCTTTTTGCAGCCTGGCAAGACATAATTCCAGCATAAAACCTCCTCTAAAATGGCGAAGCGGTGTGTTAATGAGGCACTCTGTTAAGTTAATGTCTTTTTGTTTTTATCATTTTAGGACCCCTCAGTCATTTAATAGAAAGTAAACACAAAAGAAAGAGATTTTAAAGGCAAAAAAAATATTACTTGTTATTAGAGATGTCCGACAATGGCTATTTTGCCGATATCAGATATCGTCCAATATCAACCGATACCGATATATACAGTTGTGGAATTACCACATTATTATACGTAATTTTTTTGTGATTCCCCGCTGGATGCATTAAACAATGTAACAAGGTTTTCCAAAAAAAATCAACTCAAATTATGGAAAAAACAGAATCCAACATGGCACTGCCATATTTATTATTGAAGTCACAAAGTGCATTATTTTTTTAAACATGCCTCAAAAAACAGTAGCTTGGAATTTGGGACATGCTCTCCCTGAGAGAGCATGAGGAGGTTGAAGTGGGCGGGGTTGAGTTGGGGGATTAGCGTGGGGGGGTATATATTGCAGTGTCCCGGAATAGTTAGTACGGCAAGGGGTTCTGGGTATTTGTTCTGTTGTGTTTATGCTGTGTTACGGTGCAGATGTTCTCCCGAAATGTGTTTGTCATGGTGTGTATATTAAAGTTAAAGTTAAGTTAAAGTACTAGTGATTGTCACACATTGTAGCATCCCGGAATAGTTAGTGTTGCTAGGGGGTTCTGGGTATGTGTTCTGTTGTGCTTATGTTGTGTTACGATGCCATTGTTCTCCCGAAATGTGTTTTTCATGGAGTGTATATTGTAGCGTCTTGGAAAAGTTAGTGATGCAAGGGGTTCTGGGTATTTGTTCTGTTGTGTTTATGTTGTGTTACGGTGCGGATGTTCTCCCAAAATGTGTTTGTCATGGGGTGTATATTGTAGCGTCCCTGAAGAGTTAGTGCTGCAAGAGTTTCCTGGGAATTTGTTCTGTTGTGTTACGGTGCAGTTTTTCTCCTGAAATGTGTTTGTCCTACTTGTTCGGTGTGGCTTTACAGTGTGGCGCATATTTGTAACAGTGTTAAAGTTGCAAAATGCAACATGCAACACGAAACGACACAGGAGGTCCTTCATACCGACATGTATAATGCATATGTTACTTCTTGACGGCACTTAAATGTAAAATATATTTATATTAGTCATATATTATCTATATATAATATAGTATATATGATATTATTTATTATTATCATTGCTTACTGTGAGCGAACTGTGGTGCTGAACTTCCCCCAGGGATCAATAAAGTACTTTCTATTCTATTCTATTCTAAAGTTGTTTGTACGACCACCCTCAGTGTGACGTGTATGGCTGCCATATGGTCCGGAAACTACGGTATTATTAACAGTCTGGAATGGACTGAAACTGTCTTTCAGTTAAAGTGAAGTGGCAACTTTATCATGTCTCATTCCAATCCATGCAAGTCATCGGAATAAGGTAATACAACAATGTATGTTCTTGTCTTCAATAAAGAAATGAATAAATATGCAATGAAACATTTTTTTTATCAAACACCTATAACCCGTTAACAAAAAAAATGCTTGATTATGTATAAATATTGATTATACATCAGGGGTGCCTACACTTTTTCAGCGGGCGAACTGCTTATGAGATGATCAAGTTGAGGTGAGCTTCTCTCCCTCTATCTCTCTCATTATTTATAATTGTTCTTTCTCTTCACTGCTTTTGTTTTACCTCTCTTTTTGAAATGGGTTGTCACGTGTCCTCATGTTACGACATTCTGTGCATGTGTTTGAGGTTAGCAGTTAGTGCTTGGAGTAGATGTAATGGAGCGGTATAGTTCGGTTGGTAGAGTGGCCGTACCAGCAACTTGAGGGTTGCAGGTTCAATACACGCTTCCGCCGTCCAAGTCACTGCTGTTGTGTCCTTGGGCAAGACACTTTACCCACCTGGTCCCAGTGCCAACCTCACCGGTTTAAATGTAACTTAGATATGGGGTTTCACTATGTAAATCGCTTTGAGTCACTAGAGAAAAGCGCTATATAAATATAATTCACTTCACTTTATTGTTGTGAATAAAACAGCTTGTTAAGACGACTACTGGATCCCATCGTGTGGGGTGTTCTGGTCTGTGGCACCCTTTTTCATTTTCTATTAAAAGTAAAATTATACAATTAATTAATTTTTCAAACTGAGACTCACTGACTTTGGCTCATTTAATGTGAATAACATATATCAGAATACATATTTAATGACCACACACAATAAACCCCCCTTACACATTTCTATTACATATAAGATGTCCGGGTTCACTGGACCCGAGGCTAATAAAAGTGTGGAAATTGATGTTCTGTGTACCACATCCCTCTCCCTTGTGGAGGGGGTGGGGCACAGGTCGGGTGGCCATGGTTTAATGGATGAAGTACTGGCTGTCCAAAGTCGGGACCCGGGGGTGGACCGCTCGCCTGTGTATCGGTTGGTGACATATCTGCGCTGCTGACCCGTCTCCGCTCGGAATGGTCTCCTGCTGGCCCCACCATGGACTGGACTCTCACTTTTATGTTAGATCCACAATGGACTGGACTTTTACAATATTATGCTGGACTCACTAAACGTCCATTGAATCCGGTGTCCCCAAGAAGGGGGGGGGGGGGGGGGTATCACCCACATCTGCGGTCCTCTCCAAGGTTTCTCATAGTCATTCACATTGACATCCCACTGGGTTGTGAGTTTTTCCTTGCCCTAATGTGGGCTCTGAACTGAGGATGTCGTTGTGGTTTGTGCAGCCCTTCTGAGACATTTCTGATTTAGGGCTATACAAATAAACATTGATTGATTGATTGAGATGCTATTTTTAACAAGTAAAGAACATATTCAAGTTAAACATTTGAAAACATTCCCGGATCACATTCTGACAGATAAATAGCGTTTGTGTACAAGTATTAGGTCTTTTCTTAAGCAGTTTTAAATTATGCAAGCGAGTAATCACCCGTGATTAATCAGGATTGATCTAAATTCCAAAATGTTCACTCTTGCCTGGGGCAAAAAAACAAAACGATCTATACCACAGCCTGCCGATGAACGGTGCGACATGAAAGCTGTGTATGCATGTGTAACAGAGGTAATTTATGATCTCAATTGCCTACAGTCTTACTAATTGTGGAAGGGGCGTGGTCACGTGTCCCCTGTGGGCAGGGCATGTGCAGGAGCCGGCTATGAAGCAATGACAGGTGAGGAGATATTTCAGCTGGAACGAGTTGTCTAATCACCCGTCTCGTTATCAGCAGCGTCGGAGACCATGAGAGGGGGCTGACTGCAGAGGGAAGCGAGACGGAGCACGAGCCAAAAAGGACATTTGCACGAAAGAGCAGGGAATAAAAAGTTTTTACCACTTGACAACTGGGGTCCCGCACCTTCATTCAGGCCGGCTCCAGAGGAGTCTTTCACAAGCGGCGCTGAGCTAGAGAGCCAAAACGAAAATGTCAGCTCCAACTCCCCTGGAGGCACTCGGAAGAGTGTTGGCGGAGATATCAGCAGCGAGCCAGCAACAGACCCGAGTCCTGCAGACGCTGATGGACAGAGCGGGGGGGTCACCAAGCGCCAGAGCAGCTGCCTCCATGCAGCGCATGTCAGAGGCCGAAGACCCGCAGGCCTATTGGGACATCTTCGAGGCCACAGCAACAGCGTGCGGCTGGCCTCAAGGCAAGTGGGGGGGTGAAGTTGCTGCCGCTCCTTGAGGGGGAGGCGCAGCGGGCGGCGCAGTGGGCGGCGCTAGGTCTGTCGGTGGTCTGCTAGGGGCCGTCCGGGTCCAATTCCGGCACCTAAAAAGAGCGATACTGTACCGGATCGGCAGTACCGCGGAAGACCACCGGCGCCGGTTCCGGGCACTGAAGTTGGGACCGGAAAACCGGCCATTTACTCTCGGGCAGCAGCTCTGAGACGCGGCCACCAGGTGGCTCAAACCGAGAGAGACGGACAATCCCATGTTCGATCTCATCCTCCTCGAACCGTTCCTGGAGTCAATCCCTGCACGTACCTCGGCGTGGGTGAGGTACCACCTGCCACAGGACCTGTTGGAGGCAGTAAATCTGGCGGAGGACCACCTGGCGGTCCATCGGGCGGCGCAGAGAGAAGAGGCGACCCCAAGGCCAACAGAGAGACCCACTCTGGCCCCACGCAGGCGGCACACACCACCCGAGGGAGCGGCGCCATCGGAGGTCACTCCGAGCCTCTCGCAGGTTCTCGCACCAGTCACGCCCATCAGCCGACAGATGATCCCACCACCAGTACCATCACAAGGGGGGTTCTGTAGTTATAATTGTGATTCTGCTCCTTCTTTCCAGGGTACTGGGCGATGCTGATAGGGGGCTTCCCCCACAGACGGCTACTCGGACACCATGTCAGGTGTGTTGGAGGTGCGGGCAACCTTGTCACGTGAGGCGGGAGTGCTCCCTAATGGAGGTGGGCCAGGTGATACGGGTTGACGGCCCTCCAGCATCCTCCCCCGATCCAGGGGAGACGTATTGTGTCCCGGTAAGGGTACAAGGGAGTACATAACGGGCCGAGGTGGATTCGGGTTGCAAACAAACCATGATCCACCAGAACCTGGTTCGACCCGGGGCGTTGAGGTATGCGACACAGGGGCGTATAAGGTGTGTACATTGGGATGTGCACACGTATCCTATTGCGCCAGTAGAGATTTAGTATGAGGGACAAAAGCATAATGTGAAGGTTGCCGTAAGCGAGCACCTTATGCGCCCCATAATTTTAGGGAAAAATTGGCCGGGGTTTAGCCATCTAGTGAAGCAATGTGTGGGAATGCGTTCACGGACAGTAGGACAGGGGAGTATCCGCGCAGTCCTCGGTGGCGGCGGGGGTTTATCCGACACTGCTGAGCGGGAACTGGCAGGGGATGTGCGTGAAGCCCTCCTGGGCCCCCGTTGGCAACCCACGGAGGATTTTCCCCTTGAGCAGTCCCGCAATGAATCTTTGCGTGCGGCCTGGTACCAGGTGGATTACATCGACAGTCAGCTGGTGCGCCCGGGAAAAATGCGGGTATTCCCCCACTTTGCAATTATTAGAGACGGGTTGTACAGAGGTGAGCCGTGACACTTAAACTGGCGATAAAGTCACCCAGTTGTTTGGTGCCAAAACCCCGCCGGGAGATAGTTTTCCAGGCAGGGCATTGCAATCCCCTAGCTGGCCACATGGCGTACGATAAAACACTCAATCGGGTCATGGTCCATTTTTTTTGGCCAGGCATCCGGGCAGACGTACGCCGATGGTGTGCTGCCTGCCTTGACTGCCAGCTGGTAAATCCAGCGGAAATCTCAAAGGTGCCGTTGCGGGCATTACCACTCATGGAGGTCCCATTCGACAGAATTGGGATAGACCTCATTGGACCATTTCACCCGAGCACACGGGGATATCGCTTTGTGTAAGTCCTGGTGGATTACGCAACACGCTATCCCGAAGCAGTGCTTCTGCGCTCCATCACTGCAAAGAGTGTAGCGCAAGCTCTGTTTCAGGTCATCTCCTGAGTTGGAATCACGAAAGAGATACTAACAGACCAAGGCACGTCCTTTATGTCACGCACGTTAAAGGAACTATACTGGTTACTGGGAATTGAAGTGATCCGCACCAGTGTGTACCATCCGCAAACAGACGGACTGGTGGTGCGGTTAAACAAGACGCTGAAAACCATGATCCATACGTTTACGCACGAGGACAAACCTAATTGGGATAAATGGCTGGATCCCTTAATGTTTGCGATGCGGGAGGCACCCCAGACCTCAATTGGATTTGTGTCTTTAGAGTTGCTATACGGCAGGAGCCCGCGCGGCGTACTGGACCTAATTGAAGAAAGCTGGGAGGAGTGTGTTTATGGACATTTTCCACTGTTCTTCCAAAAGCGCATTGGTGAGGTCACGCATTGGTGAGGTCGAGAAGGCCTGGCTCTCAGTCTCCGTTCTAATTCATCCCAAAGGTGTTGTATCGGGTTCAGGTCAGGACTTTGTGCAGACCAGTCAAGTTCATCCACATAAGACTTGGTCATCCATGTGTTTATGGACTTTACTTTGTGCACCGGTGCACATTCATGTTCTTCCAAAAGTGCATTGGTGAGGTCACACAATGATGTTGGTCTGATGCTTGGCTCTCTGTGTCCGTTCTAATTCATCCCAAAGGTGTTCTAGTGGGTTTAACCTCTTGGGCCCAAACAGTTTGTTTACATGCTTTTTTTTTATTTCTCTTTGCTATTTGGGATTATTTGACCCTATCTAGAATAAAAAATAAAAATCATCTTTTAATATGATGTACTTAGTCCATAAGTGCACAAACGTGTACTTCATGTGTAGTGACAAGCACATTTTTATTTGTACACCCTTTTTTCCAGAATACACTGTATGTTACACTCTACTCTACTCAGTGGCCTAGTGGTTAGAGTGTCCGCCCTGAGATCGGTAGGTTGGGAGTTCAAACCCCGGCCGAGTCATACCAAAGACTATAAAAAGGTGCTGCCCACTGCTCCCCTCACTTTCCAAGGGGTGATCAAGTGGATGGGTCAAATGCAGAGGACAAATTTCACCACACCTGGTGTGTGTGTGACAAACATTGGTACTTTAACCTTAGCTTAACATCTGACAACACCAAATGGCAGTCTAAGTGTCCATATGTCGGCATAAGACCCCAATTCAGTAGTGTAAACAAATTTGGAAATAAGAGCTAACAGGCGCTGTCCACCTAAGGCCTTTAGAGGTTAAGTCAGGACTCTGTGCAGGCCAATCAAGTTCATCCACACCAGATAATGCCCTCCAGGTCTTTATGTACTTTGCTTTGTGCACCACTGCACAGTTATGTTGGAAGAGGAAGGGGCCCGCTCCAATGGTCCAAAATTGTCCAAAATGTTTTGCTATCCTGGCGCTTGCAACGTATCTTACATAGGAACTTAGGGGCCAAGCCCAACTCCTGAAAAACAACCCCACACTATAATTCCTCCTCCACCGAATTTCACACTCCGAAATTTCACCTCCTAACCCAGACTTGTTCATCAGATTTCCGGATGGAAAAGTGTGATTCATCACTCCGGAGAACGACTCTCCACTGCTCTAGAGTCCACCAGATTCTGCCATCCATGTCTTTATGGACCTTGCTTTGTGCACCGGTGCACGCTCAAAACTGTTCCCACAAGGTTGGGAGCATGGAATTGTCCAAAATGTTTTGGTATTCTGGAGCATGCAAAGTTTCTTACATTGGAACTGAGGGGCCAAGCTCAACTCCCGAAAAACAACCCTGCACCATAATTCCTCCTCCACTAAATGTATCACTCCGAAATGAACCGTTCTCCTGGCATCCTCCAAACCCAGACTCGTCCATCAGATTTCCTGATGGAAAAGCGTGATTCATCCATCCATCCATCAATGCACTAGAGTCCAGTGGTGACGTGCTCAACAGCTCTCTGCGTACTGTACGTGGGCTAATTGGAAGGGCACATTAAGTTTGGAGCTCTGTAGCAACTGACTGTGCAGAAAGTCGGCGACCTCTTTGCACTATGCGCTTCAGCATCCGCTGACCCCTCTCTCTGTCAGTTTACCTGGCCTACAACTTGGTGGCTGAGTTGCTGTTGTTCCCAAACTCTTCCATTTTCTTATAATAAAGGAGCAAAGAGAAGGCTGGGAAGGCTTTTCACAAGGTTGCGGAGTGCGTTTATAGGAAATGTTGACCATTCTTCCAAAAGCGCATTGGTGAGGTCACACACTGTTTTTGGTCGAAAAGGCTCTGTTCTAATTCATCCCAAAGGTTTTCGATTGGGTTCAGGTCAGGACTCTGTGCAGGCCAGTCAAGTTCATCCACACCAGACTCCGTCATCCATGTCTTTATGGACCCTGCTTTGTGCACTTGTGCACAGTCATGTTGGAAGAGGAAGGGGCCCACTCCAAACTGTTTCAACATGGTTGGGAGTATGGAATTGTCCAAATTGTTTTGGTATTCTGGAGCAATCAAAGTTTCTTACACTAGAACTAAGGGGCCAAGCCCAACTCCTGAAAAACAACCCCACATCATATTCTCCTGGCAACCTCCAAACCCAGACTCGTGCATCATTTTTTCCAGATGGGAATGCGTGATTCATCACTCTAGAGTTAAGTGGTCACATGAAGTTTGGAGCTCTGTAGCAACTGAATGTGCAGAAAGTCGTTGACCTCTTTGCACTTCGTGCTTAAGCATCCGCTGACTCCTCTCTGTCAGTTTACCAGGCCTACCACTTGGTGGCTGAGTTGCTGGTTTTCCAAAACTCTTCCATTTTCTTATAATAAATGAGCGAGGAGAAGGATGGGAAGGCTGTGCACAAGGTTGCGGAGTGCATTTATAGGATATTTCCACCATTCTTCTAAAAGCGCATTGGTGAGGTCACACACTGTTTTTGGTCGAGAAGGCTCCATTCTATAATTCATCCCAAAGGTATTTTATCGGGTTCAGGTCAGGACTCTGTGCAGGCCAGTCAAGTCCAGCCACACCAGACTCCGTCATCCATGTCTTAATAGACCTTGCATTGTGAACTTGTGCACAGTCATGTTGGAAGAGGAAGGGGCCCACTCCAAAATGTTACCACAAGGTTGGGAGCATGGAATTGTCCAAAATGTTTTGGTATCCTGTAACTAAAGGGCCAAGCCCAACTCCTGAAAAACAACTCCACAGCATTAGTCCTCTTCCGCCATATTTCACACTTGGCACAATGCAGTCCGATACGTACCGTTCCCCTGGCAACCTCCAAACTGAGACTCGTCCATCAGCTTGCCAGATGGAAAAGCGTGACTCATCACTCCAGAGATGGCGTCTCCACTGCTCTATAGTCCAGTGGCGACGTGCTTTACACCACTGCATCCCACGCTTTGCATTGGACTTGGTGATGTATGGCTTAGATGCAGCTGTTCAGCCATGGAAACCCATTCCATGAAGCTCTCTGCGTATTGTGAGGTCGCATGAAGTTCGGAGCTCTGTAGCAACTGACTGTGCAGAAAGTCAGCAACCTCTTTGCACTATGTGCTTCAGCATCCGCTGCCCCTCTCTGTCAGTTTACGTGGCCTACCACATGGTGGCTAAGTTAATGTTGTTCCCAAAATGTTCAATTTTTTGATAATACAGCGCCGCGCGTGCTGACCTGAAGAGAGGACTTATAGAAGCCAAGATGGACTATAAAGAGAGGATCGAAGACCAGCTCTCGAGCAACAACCCACGGCAGATGTGGCAGGGCATACAGCACATCACCAATTACAAAGGCTGTGACGCAATCACCGGGGACTGGGATGCATCGCTAGCAGAGGAGCTGAACTGCTTTTTTGCTCGCTTTGAGACATCACAATCAGTCACAGCCACACCACCACCAACACCCCCAACCCCCCCAGCCCGCAGCCCCACCACACTCATTCTTGAGGAGCACGAGGTCAGGCGGGTGCTCAAGGGAGTGAACCCCAGGAAGGTGACTGGTCCAGACGGTGCTCAAAGCATGCGCCGACCAGCTCTCCTACATTATCACCGTCCTCTTCAACCTCTCCTTGGCACAGGCACTCATCCCACCCTGCCTTAAATCTGCCACAATCATCCCGGTACCCAAGAAAGCTGCCACAAACAACCTCAATGACTATCGCCCAGTAGCACTCACACCTGTCATCGTGAAGTGCTTCGAGAGGTTGGTCCTCCACCACATCAAAGCCTGCCTCCCCCCCACCCTAGACCCACAGCAGTTTGCCAGATCCACAGATGACGCCATATCCATGGCTCTCCACTCCACACTGAGCCACCTGGAACACCGGGGGAGCTATGTCAGGATGCTTTTCATTGACTATAGCTCCGCCTTCAATACCATCATTCCAGACATCCTGGTCACCAAACTGCTGGACTTAGGCCTACCCTCACCCACCTGTCTTTGGTTTAAGGACTTCCTGACCAACCGACCTCAAACAGTAAAAATTGGCCCCCATTTCTCCTTCCCCCGCACACTCAGCATCGGCTCTCCACAGGGCTGTGTGCTGGGCCCTTTGCTGTACTCCCTCTACACCCATGACTGAAGTCCAGCCCACTCGGAGAACACCATCATCAAGTTCGCCGATGACACAACGGCGGTGGGTCCCATTACAGGGGGGGATGAGTCTGCATACAGAGATGAGGTCCTGAAACTATCAGCGTGGTGTTCAGTGAAAAAATTGGCACTGAACACCACAAAAACCAAGGAACTCATCTTTGACTTCAGGAAAAACACTCCAGACCCCACCCCCCTCTACATAAACGGCGAAGAGGTGGAGAGAGTCAGCTCCTTAAAGTTCCTCGGCACCCTCATATCTGCTGACCTGTCCTGGACCCAAAATACAACTGCGGTCATCCGGAAGGCCCAGCGGAGACTCCATTTCCTGAGGGGACTGAGGAAGAACAGCCCGTAGAGGCAGCTGATGGTGACCTTCTATTGCTCAGCTGTCGAGAGCCTGCTGACGTACTGCATAACAGTGTGGTACGCCAGCTGCACAGAAGGAGACAAACAAGCGATTCAGAGGGTCATAAAGTCTGCACAAAAAATCATCGGCTGTCCCCTGCCCTCCCTGAAGGACTTACACAACTCCCATTGCCTCAACAGAGCAAAAAACATTACCAAAGACAGCACACACCCTGGCTTCCACCTGTTCGACTTGCTACCATTGGGCAGGCGCTACAGGTGCATCAGAGCCAGAACAAACAGGCTCAGAGACAGCTTCTTTCCCAAAGCTGTCACCATGTTGAACTCTAACTTATAATAAGAATAATTCACCCCTATACAATATAATGCCCTAATACCCTACTGTGCAATACTACCCTTCAAGTGCAATACGTCCGACACTGATTGTTATTTATTACTTCGGTACACTTGTCTTGCTCTGTATATTGTACAGTATTTTGTATTTTGTACTTCTACAGTGTTTTGTATTTTGTACAGGATTGCTAATTATTTTTATTGGATAGTAGTCTGTTTATTTCAATTGTTAGTTTTTCCTTTTTACCTCTTATATAATTTATCCATCCATCCATCTTCTACCGCTTATTCCCTTTGGGGTCGCGGGGGGCGCTGGCGCCTATCTCAGGTACAATCGGGCGGAAGGCGGGGTATAATTTATTTCACCCCATATTTGTTCCCACTACCGCACCTTAAGTTGGAGTCTTTATTCTCGTTATATGCAAATATAATGACAATAAAGTTCATTCTATTCTATTCTATTCTATTCTATAATAAAGGAGCGAGGACATTTTACGAATGGATTTGTTGCACGGGTGGCATCCTACGACTGGAAATCACAGAGCTCCTGAGAGCGGCCCATTTTTTCACAAATGTTTGTAGAAACAGTCTCCATGCCTAAGTGCTTGATTTTATACACCGGGCCAAGTGATTAGGACACCTGGTTCTGATCATTTGGATGGGTCAAATACTTTTGGCATAATAGTGTATGTTTCATTTGGAATTTGGGGGAGGCAACAATATATATTTTTTTTTAGATTTTACTTACTAGTTTAAATTAATGCCTTTCTCACAGCAAAGCAAAGCAGGGAACATTATGGAGATTATTCTAGCTTCCTGTAAGGATGGCAGCAAGCATCATCCTTATCTGAAATTGAGTTTTAGTTATACATAAAAGACACATGCAAACAGATTGATGTTGGTGGCACTGCCGCTCAGCAACCTTTTTTTTTATCCATGCTTGAATGCCATCTTTTGAACAACGGTGTCAGCGAGCTGGAGATATGAAGGACGGTGAAAAAGTGACTCTGTCTGAAGCCTCATCACTAAGCACTCCGAATGCTTGTTAGATATGTTTAAAACTGCAGCGAAGATTTATTGGTGTTTCCTTACTGGCATTGAGCAACACTGCTAATAAGATTAAGATGCGTACAGTCGTGGTCAAAAGTTTACATACACTTGTAAAGAACATAATGTCATGGCTGTCTTGAGTTTCCAATAAATTCTATGACTCTTATTTTTGTGTGATAGAGTTGTTGGTCACACAAAAAACATTCATGCGGTTTGGTTCTTTTATGAATTTATTATGGGTCTACTGAAAATGTGACCATATCTGCGAGGTCAAAAGTATACATACAGCAATGTTAATATTTGGTTACATAGACTGACCATACCTCCACTTTTGGGGGCTTGTGCCTGGGCGGAGTTTCTTAAATGCCTCAAATGTCTGTGATTTTGCGTCAGGATTGCGTGTGTTTTCAATGTGCGTCATGTTTGATTCCAAGTGTGGAGAGACGGGGCCGGCAGTCCGATGGCGAGGCAGGGCACACCGGAGCCCGCCCCAAGATGGCGGCGAGGAGGCATGGACGGCGAGCAAGCAGCAAGGTATGATGGGCCGGGAGCAATGCTGCAATCAGTACCAGGTGCATGGAGTGCCCGGCGGAACACAAATATGTAATCCTTTCGCACTGTATAAAAGGCCGACAATCGTGAACGTTAGGGAGAGAGAGGCGGAGAGACAAGAAGGAGACATAGGGAAGCTAATGTGGACATAAGGGGCCGGCAGCCCGACAGCGAGCCTGGGAACACTGGAGCCCGCCCCAAGATGGTGGTGAGGAGGCGTGGACGGTAAGCAAGCAGCGAGGCGGGGCGCGCTGGGAGCGACGCCTCAATCAGCACTATGTGCGGGGAACGCCGTTCCTTCTCACTGCTCGCTCGCCGTCCACGTCTCCTCTCCGCCATCTTGGGGCGTTCTCCGGTGTGCCCTGCCTCGCCGTCGGACTGCTGGCCCCGTCACTCCACACCGAGTTTATGCCAAGTGTTTGCTTCATGCCATGTCCAGATAAGTTTTGTTTGTTCATGCTACAGCTCGTGAGTGTTCCATGTCCGTAGTCCATGCCGATTCTTAGCTTCTATGTGTCCTGCGCTAAGTTTTTGTTTTTTTGCTTCTCGTCCGAATGGCACACTCTCCTTTTGTTGTTTGCTTGTTATTTTTGTAGTTGGATGATTTTTGATGAATAAATCATCTCCTACCTCACGCTGTCGTCCGGAGTTGTCCGTTCTGCATTCCTGGGAGAACGACCCCGCAGTAACCTGGTGGTCGGATGAACATTTTTTTAGCTGTTTGGCCACAATACCCAGCAATATGTTTGGAGGAGAAAATGTAAGGTCTTCAATCGCAGAAACACCACACCTACGGTCAAGCATGGTGGTGGTAGTATTATCCTCTGGGCCTGTTTTGCTGCCAATGGAACTGGTGCTTTACAGAGAGTAAATTGGACAATGAAAAATGAGGATTACCTCAAAAATCTTTGGGACAAATCATCAGTCCGGAGTTTGGGTCTTGGGCGCAGTTGGGTGTTCCAACAGGAAAATGACCCCAAACACACGCCAAAAGTGGTAGAAGAGCCAAGAGTCGTGGCACGACAACTTGTGATTAGGTCAAAGTCATCATGATTGGTTCCTGCCCAAGAGGAACATTACCGTGCTGGAGCAACGTTCCTACTCACCCAAACTAGTTTTGTGCAATGTTTTTTTTTTCCTCCTTCTCAAACTCATGGGCGACCGCTTTGAAGATGTGGATGACATAAAGGTAGCAGTGACGACGGAGCGCCTGAGGATCTTGGGTAATTCCTGTCAGGCGTCCATGAAGGCATGACAAGAAAGGCTGGGAACGAGGGTTAGACTCCGGCGGGATTACTTCAAATGGGAGAACTTGCAGATAGCAGGGTGTAGTGTGCAGACACGTTTCTGATATCTCCTGCATGCATTTCTCCTTAAGCAACGGCTCCTGGACTGTACTTTTTTTGTCGATACAATAAGGCTGTGGCCAGATTTCAAAAAGTTTTAATACCTTCTCTGTAACGGCGTGGTCGCATGGTCGCAGATTGTTCTTCTAGGATGCAGACGGAACAACAGGTCAGAGTAGGATTTATTCCCATAAATCAGGCCAGAGCGCAGCCACCGCTGCTGCTCACTGCTCCCCTCCCCAACCCAGGGGTTGGATCAAAGGGGATGGGTCAAACACAGAGAGTAATTTCACCACATTTAGTGTGTGTGTGACTATGAGTGGTTTAACTTTAACAAACAAACACAAGAAAAACAAACAAAACAACCGTGCATATAGCACTGGAAGCTAACCGGATATCTACACAGGAAAAAGTAGTCGGGCACTAATCAGAGAGCTATTTAGTCCTGCCTAAATAGCTCTCTGATTAGTGTTCGGGAACAGGTGAACGTCTCGAACACTAATCAGAGGCATGTGAACACAATGAATAACCATAGTAACCAAGGAGACACGAAACATGGGTGCTGAAACAGAACTTAAACAACAAGTAAATCAAAAAGGTAAATAAACTTTGTTCCAGGCAACGGACCTGAGTGTGGCCTACCACTAGCAAAAGGCTATTACCAGCAATCTTAGCAACAAGGTGCTTTTGACCATTCTTCCAAAAACGCATTAGTGAGGTCACAACTGATGTTGGTCTGATGCCAGGCTCTCAGTCTCTGTGCTAATTCCTCCCAAAGAGGTTCTATTGGGTTTATGTCAGGAGTCTGTGCAGGCCAGTCAAGTTCATTCACACCAGATTCTGTCATCCATGTCTTTATGGACCTTGTTTTGTGCACTGATGCACAGTCATCGTTGGAAGAGAAAGGGGTCCGCTCTACACTGTTCCCACAAGATTGGGAGCATGGAATTGTACATGTTTTGGCATCCTGGAGCGTTCAAAGTTTCTTACACTCAAACGAAGGGGCCAAGCCCAACTCTTGAAAAACAACCCTACGCCATAATTCCTCACACTCTGCAAAATTCAGACCGAAATGTACCATTCCCCTGGCAACCTCCAATCCCCTACTCGTCCATCAGTTTTCCAGATGGAAAAGCTTGATCCAGCACTCTAGAAAAAAACGTCTCCATTGCACTGGAAGCTAACGGGATAGCTACACAGGAAAAACTAAAGCAGAACACAAGGAATATATGTAACACTTGCATGAGAGCAAACAAAAGCACCAAAATGAGTGAGGCGAAAAGGCAGGACTAAGTAGCTCTCTGATTAGTGCCCGGGAACAGGTGAACGTCCCGAACACTAACCAGAGGCAGGGGAACACAATGAAAAAACAAGGAGACATGAAACAGGGGTGCTGAAGCTTAACTTAAACAAGAGAATCAAAAAGGTAAATAAACTACGTTCTGGGCAACGGACTTGAGCGTGGCCTACCACTAAACAAAGCCCATTACCAGAAATCTTAGCAACAAGGTGCCGTCATTTTCTACAGATGACCGTCATAAACTTCTTTGGAGAGAATGATGTTGGAGAGAAAAAATACACTTCCTCAAAGTGTACGTGCCACCCTACCGATGTCTCGAAGGAGTAGACAGGCCAGCAGACCGCTAATTAGTTCCATAAAGAAGAAATATGAAGCCTGTGTGAATGGCAGTGAATCAGCCAGAAGTCCTTCTGGAATTTGCTTGGAGCGAGACCTGAGCATATTTCAGACAAAGATATGGGCAGACAGACAACAGGCAGAACCCAGCACCAACAAATTAATAAGGAAACTGGTGCTACGGATAAAACAGTAGTGGACGGTGGGCTACTAGGGCTAACTTTGACTAATGGTTGTCATCGCCGGATCAAATTCATTAAATTTAGTGCATAGTCAACAATCAGTCAAATCGATGGCGAATTTTTGGTTTTAATGCATCCATCCATCTTCTTGCGCTTATCCGAGTTCGGGTCGTGGGGCAGCAGCCTAAGCAGGGAAGCCCAGGTTTCCCCACCCCAGCAACTTCGTCCAGCACCTCTCGGGGGATCCCGAAGCGTTCCCAGGCTAGCCGGGAGACATAGTCTTCCCAACGTGTCCTGGGTCTGCCTCGTGGCCTCCTACCGGTCGGACGTGCCCTAAACACCTCCTTAAGGAGGCATTCGGGTGGCCAGATGGCCGAACCACCTCATCTGGCTCCTCTCAATGTGGAGGAGCAGCTTTACTTTGAGCTCCTCCCGGATGGCAGAGCTTCTCACCCTATCTCTAAGGGAGAGCCCCGCCACCCGGCAGAGGAAACTATTTTCGGCCGCTTGTACCCGTGATGTTGTCCTTTCGGTCATAACCCAAAGCTTATGACCATAGGTGAGGATGGGACTGTTAAATTGAGAGCTTTGCCTTCCGGCTCAGCTCCTTCTTCACTACAATTGATCGATACAGCGTCCGCATTACTGAAGACGCCGCACCAATCCGCCTGTCGATCTCACTATCAACTCTTCCCTCACTCATGAACATGACTACGAGGTATTTGAACTCCTCCACTTGGGCAGGATCTCCTCCCTCTCCTCCCTTCACCCTTTTCCGGGGGAGAACCATGGGCTCGGACTTGGAGGTGCCGATTTCCATCTTGGTCTCTTCACACTCAGCTGCAAACCCATCCAGTGAGAGCTGAAGATCTTGGCCAGATGAAGCCATCATGTTTTAATGTAAGAGGACTAAACAGATTGTGATAATATGTGGAACTTTATCCTTCTCATTAGGTTTCAGTAATTTAGCCAGTTTTGTGTTCCAAAGTTCATTGAATACAATCTTTAATTTTAATGTCTTCGGAGGGTCACTGTCATTAACTGACAATTGTAATTGTCTATTCACTTTCTTCAACAAGTCAACGCTAAAGAGTCTTCAGACTGTACAAAATGCTGCTGCCAGACTTTTGACCATACTTGCTAACCTTGAGACCTCCGAATTCTGGAGATAAGGTAGGGCGGGGAGTGTTGGTGGTGTGGTTGGGGGGCGTGGTTGCGGGGTTGGGGTTGTGGGGGCACGGTTGAGGTCCAGGCAGCATACCCCTTCCCCTTTAAGCTGTCCTGAATGAAATGAAATTGTCTTTTTCAATCAGTTTGGAACTTGCAAGCGTATTTCTTCTTCACACTCGTCGTCAACACGTCTGTTCTTCGTACTTCCGCTTTGTCTCATTTTTATTGTGTGTGCAGATATGCACTGAGATCCAAAAGCCGTAGATGTTAGTGTAGCGTCCCGGAAGAGTAAGTGCTGCAAGGGGTTCTGGGTATTTGTCCTGTTGTGCTACGGTGCAGAAGTTCTCCCGAAATGAGTTTGTCATTCTTGTTTGGTGTGAGTTGATAATGTCGCGCACATTAGTAACAGTGTTAAAGTTGTTTATACGGCCACCGTCAGTGTGACCTGTATGGCTGTTCACCAAGTATGCGTTGCATTCACTTATGCGTGTGTGTGCTTGGAATTAACGTACTCATTAAACCACTTAAAAGATCATACAAGGTGTCAACATTCTTTGACATCTTCGAGTAAAGACCATTGTTAAACCCATCCAATGCTACTTTATTATGTGACTGGGCCGGCACGCTGTTTATATGGAGGAAAAGCGGACGCCTGGACAGCATGCGGCTGTTAAGGGTTGAGGGTTGCAGGTGAAAGAGCACGCTAGAGGCATTGCCTTTGAGGGACGCTAGAGGCAGTGCCTTCAAGGCACGCCCCCAATATTGTTGTTCGGGTTGAAATCGGGAGAAATTCGGGAGAATGGTTGCCCCGGTAGGGTTTCGGGAGAGGAACTGAAATTCGGGAGTCTCTCGGGAAAATCGGGAGAGTTGACAAGTATGCTTTTGACCGGTGCACCCAGAACAACCCACCTCACCCCGTTTTATCCAGGCTTCATTGGCTTCCCGTTAAATTCCGCATTGAGTTCGAGATGCTACCTCAGTAGAAGCATTTAAGTCTCACCTTAAAACTCATTTGTATACTCTAGCCTTTAAATAGACGTCCTTTTTAGACCAGTTGATCTGCTGCTTCTTTTCTTTTTTCTCCTATGTCCCCCCTTCCCTTGTGGAGGGGATCCGGTCCGCTGACCATGGATGAAGTACTGGCTGTCCAGAGTCGAGACCCAGGATGGACCGCTCGCCTGTGTATAGGTTGGGGACATCTCTATGCTGCTGATCCGCTTCCGCTTGGGATGGTTTCCTGTGGACGGGACTCTGGCTGCTGTCTTGGATCCGCTTTGAACTGAACTCTCGCGGCTGTGTTGGAGCCACTATGGATTGAACTTTCACAGTATCATGTTAGACCCGCTCGACATCCATTGCTTTCAGTCCGCTAGAGGGGGGGGGGGGGGGGTTGCCCACATTTGAGGTCCTCTCCAAGGTTTCTCATAGTCAGCATTGTCACTGGCGTCCTACTGGATGTGAATTCTCCCTGCCCACTGGGTGTGAGTTTTCCTTGCCCTTTTGTGGGTTCTTCCGAGAATGTCGTAGTCGTAATGGTTTGTACAGTCCTTTGAGACATTTGTGATTTAGCGCTATATAAATAAACATTGATTGATTGATTGAGTTTAAGATTTTAGTCCGAACATTCAGTGTGTTGCATGGTGGGGCCCCTCAGTACATCACTGATTTGCTATGCCCCTACTCTTCAGGGCACAGCCTCCGGTTTTCAGGTCCAGGGCCTTCTAAAGATCCCAAAACCTTGTTTTAAAACCCGTGGAGACCTGGCATTCCAGGCTACAGCTCCCAGACTTTTGAACAATTTGCACCAGTCTATCCGTGATTTGGACTGTGTTAAAAAATGTTAAACATTTGAAAATATATTTTTTTACTAAAGCTTTTAGTTAATGCACTTTTGAACTATCATTGTCAGGTTCAAACACTGATGACATTTATTAAACAGACAAGAAGCAAGGAATCACGCAAAGACAGAGTTCAACTTTGCTCAGTCAGGAGAGACTTGTTGGGCTGTACTCTAGTTACAGAAACAACCTACGTTTTAAAGTCCAGCCCATGTGCTCCTGTATTTATTTGGGAGGTCCCTGGTTACATCACTGAGGCGACTGCTGAAGGAAGGGGGGTAGTTTTAGCAGCCCCAGTTAGACACAATGTCTGATTATTCAGAATTGTGAACATACTGACACTGGTGATATCGCCCTGTCTCTGCTTTGTCTGCGTCGCGGTTCTGATACAAGACGACTCACATTGCACAGATAGAAAAGTAAAACTTCAGCACAATTGATAATAATTGTAGTAACGCCCTTCAAGCATAAGAGTTGAGTGATAACTTACACATAATTATTCTTACAATCATTTTCAATCCAATTCGTATCTTTTTTGTTTTAATTGAATTGTTGTTTTACTTTACCTGTACAGCGCTTTGTGATTTTATCTCTGAAAAGTGCTTTAGAAGTAAAATGTACTTACTTGCTAATTAAAGAGACCAAAACAGAGATGCCATATGCACGTGTCCACCTCAAAAAAGGGCTGAACTACCCCAATAAACAAATAAACACAGTCGAGATTGGATAGTTTGGTGATGTACCTGGCTCTCGCTCAGCGCCGAGAAGACATTAAACTTGACTAAAAAGAGGATGCAAACCTTATAATAAAATAACTGTACGTGAACCTGTGAATAGGATCATTAATTATACCTGGGGAGGGCTACACCCGCGGGGTGAGGCGACATGTCCCCCATGTAGAAACATCCTCCCAACACCATTAGTAAAATATTCTTGTGTGCAGACAAGTAGTTTTTGGAGAGTAAGATATGCGGGAGACCAAAACACAACCAGCTGTTTTTAGACAAGTCACAGCAGGAAGCAGCGCCCGCTCTGAGACAGCCGAAACTGTGGGCAGGCGCTGTAGGAGCAATCTCTAATTTAGGCTGGGTATTTGTCTGTTAAAAAAAATGACTTTTTATTATTATTCAATGAGATTTTGAATCTTTCCCTCAAGACACCCACTGTGCTTGGTGGGCCTCAGCAGATACTCAACTCCCCTCCGTCACACGAATAGAGGAGAAGGGTATAATATCCAACAATTTCACTGTGACGTTGATAGTCTAATGAAACTCCTTCTCTTTCATCTTTAACTTTTTTTTTTAACATGTCTTGTCCAGCCACTCATGAAAATCATAGTGTTGATGTTTGAAAAATTATAGCAAAGAACAATTCGGTGATGTAGATAGTAACACACAAACCTCATTGCACTACAAATGGAGCCAAAAAATATCAATAATCGATAATAATTATCTCTTGTGGAGGGGAGCGTGGCCTGCGAGTCTGCCGCGGAACGGGGTGTGTCAGGACCGGCCTCGAAGACAGCGATATGTGCGCAGACGGCCCAGGTGGGCCCTGTTATCTAATCACTTGTCGCCTTTATTAGCAGCAGCCGTAATGAGATGAGTGGTTAGAGTTGGAGGTGCTGCTGAGAAACACAGATGCAAAAAAGACACATTGATGATAGACAAAAGAATTTGCACGATTTGAGGGAATAAAAAAAGTATTAGACCTAAAATTCCGGGCCCTCCTGGCAATGTGTCACAATTGTCTCAAAGGGCTGCACAAGCCACATCGATATCCTCTGCTTAGATGCCACATCAGGGCAAGAAAAAACTCAACCCAATGGGAATAATGAGAAACCTTGGAAGGGACTGTATATGTGTGGACCAACCCCCCTTGTTGACCCGCCCAATGGATGCAGAGTGGATACTATACCATACAATACCACACCATGCCATACCAAATTTATTCATAAAGCCCTTTAAAAACAACCACAGTGTTGAAGATGTTAATAATGTGGGAGTCCAGGCCATAGTGGGGCCAGCAGGGGATCCCTTGCATGTAAACACGTCGGGGCGCAGAAGTTATGCAAAGAGAAGTGGTTCATCCTGGATCCTGACTTTGATCAGCTAGCAGCCCTTCCGTGGAGGTTGATCGGTGGTCACCTGATTAGCTCTCCACTCAGGAGATGGGGGAAGAGCAGGAAAGAGAGACAGCAGATCAACTGGTCTAAAAGGGTTCTGTTTAAATACTAAAGTATACAAACAAGTTTTTATTATGGTTGGAGGGAGTTGTGACAGCACAGTTCCACAAGGGGGCAATATTGCTCTATGTATTTATTATATATAACGACAATAAAATATAATAAATAATGAACAATATGATTGTAGCTGAGATAGGCGCCAGCGTTCCCTGCGACCCCAAAAGGGAATAAGCGGTAGAAAATGGACGGAGGGATGGGAACTATAGAATGGGGTGTGACTAAATTCAAGAGTGTGCATGGTTTGAGACTATGTTTTTCCAAACTGGAAGTCCAAGAGAGCGAGGCAAAAAGGATGTCTGTAATCAGGCGAAAGATCCCGGGGCGAGAGAGAGGCGTCAGAGTCCGTGTCCATGCAAGGGGGGGGTAGAGGACCGAGGGAGGCAGTCAGAATCCAGAGGGGTTTGACAGGAGATCCAATGGGTAACACTCGGGAAAGCACTGTGGGAGGACAACAAGGACATCAGAACACAGAGGGAAAAACACAGCGAAAAACAGAGCGAGAGAGAGCAAGATTGCATAAGGCCCGATCGCTTATGGTATGCCAACACAAGGTTATATTCCGGACAGGGATGGCAGGTTGTGCAGGCTGATCCATCAACTCCAGGGTTGCAGATTGCTGATCGCCCACAGTCTTGCCGGCACATGGGTGTGACGCGGCCAGCACAAGCAGGGGCGTGTCTCGGCGAGCTGCCAGCGAAGGTGCTGGAAGTCCCAGCTGCCGAGGAAAAGCGAGTTCGAGCCCGCGCCGTAACAGTTTTAAGATGGGACTTGAATGCTTCTACTTCTCATCAACATTGCAAAGGCTTCAAATGCAAAAATACATAATTGTAATGAATATTTGAATTACTACAGAAAGCAGATAAGGAAGGGGGTATGAAAGAGGAGTGAACTATATTAACCTTATTGATTGTTATGGTAAAAATTGGTTAAGCTTCAGCAGTGTGCCGTGCTTCCACCCAATTCCCCCTGGGGGCGACAACGTTAATATATGTTTGATAAAACGTGATTATATGCATGAGCGTATGCATGTAAATGTGCATGTATAGTATGTTTATATGTATGTTTATACAGTGAATGTGCGTGTGTATGTATATGCTAGTGTACAGTATGTACCTATGTGTGCGCGTATATACATACCTATGTATGTACGTATGAATGTATGTATGTATATATTTATGTATATATGTTTGTATGTACAATATATTTGTCAGGCATGTAATTTTTCTGTCTGTAGTCGGAAATCTATCTTTGTATAAATATATATATGTTTTTTTCCGTGTTTCTTTGTTTTTTCCAACATACACTGTATCAAACTCTTGATCTGTCTCTTTGCCATACCTGCCAACAACTATGTTTTTTTGATACTCCATTCCGGTTTACGGCTGCACTGGTAAAAACGACGGTTTTCCATTTAAAATAATTAACGTAAAAATCGAAGTTACGTACCGAAACAACTCCTCGGGCAGGGGACGAAATATACGGGAAACATCAATGATGATTGATTGATTTACGTATAAGAAAATCCATGATTTGTTGGTTGTTTACTACGATGAGTCACAATTGGTTAAGATTGAGGCAAAACTTTACAAACAGGCCAATCAGAGGTAAGATATTGAAGAGATGAGTTAATATTCAAGCGGGCAACTTATATATTTAAAAAACACTAGTGGAAGATGGCAGAGGAATTATTTTCCTTAGATTTTTCTTTTAGCGATTTAAGCGTCGTCCAGGAAACCCACAATGCGTCTACCTGGCCACATCTGGACAAATGTATGCGTCTGGATAAAACAATGCCCAAACATTCATTTTAGTGGTTTACCATGTAAGCCTAAATCAAAACTGCTCCCGACATGGAATACGTGGAATACACATTTAACAACACACATGATTGTGGCAGACATGTGGTGACTTTTGCTACAGTACAGCTTGTCTAAATGTTAAGTTTAATTTTCCTAAAGTAATGTGTGAGAGAACCAAAGTAATGTGTAAATAATGTAAATAACAAGATGAATCATCTGTGGCTGTGAACCGAACATTAGTAAGGTTGCAAATACTGTATAGAGTGACTAAACCATGTGGTTCCTGTGGATGTGAACACAAGTTGTAATTACTGTAGTGACTAAATAAATAAATGATAAATGGGTTGTACTTGTATTGCGCTTTTCTACCTTCAAGGTACTCAAAGCGCTTTGACACTACTTCCACATTTACCCATTCACACACACATTCACACACTGATGGAGGGAGCTGCCATGCAAGGCGCCAACCAGCACCCATCAGGAGCAAGGGTGAAGTGTCTTGCTCAGGACACAACAGACGTGACGAGGTTGGTACTAGGTGGGATTTGAACCAGGGACCCTCGGGTTGCGCACGGCCACTCTTCCACTGCGCCACGCCGTCCCTAGACTAAATGACAAAGTGACTGAAACAGACATAGTGATTCATTTGGATGAATGGGGTATGTATTTATGTAAACTGTGTTAATAATGTGTTTATTCTTTTAAACACTAAACCATCTAGGGCAGCACAGTGTTAAATGGGTTACTGCAAGTGCCTCACAATACAAAGGTCCTGCGTTCGATCCCGGGCTCGGGATCTTTCTGAGTGGAGTTTGCATGTCCTCCCCGTGACTGCGTGGGGTCCCTCCGGGTACTCCGGCTTCCTCCCACCTCCAAAGACATGCACCTGGGGATAGGTTGATTGGCAACACTAGATTGGCCCTAGTGTGTGAATGTGAGTGTGAATGTTGTCCGTCTATCTGTGTTGGCCCTGTCATGAGGTGGCGACTTGTCCAGGTTGTACCCCGCCTTCCACCTGAATGCAGCTGAGATAGGCTCCAGCAGCCCCCCACGACCCCAAAAAAAAACAAGCGCTAGAAAATGGATGGATATATGGACTAAAATATTGTTAAATGGTTCTTTTTAGACCCCAGACCTCTGGCTTACTTTCAGTCTTTTCCATTAAGTTCAAATTACATGCCTGTACAAAATCCGATTTTCCCCACATTTACAAGACTACTCATCTCCCAGTACCGGAGACAGTTATGACACTAAATTATACAATAAAAGGTCACAGCCAACAACTGGGCCTGAAACATTGAGTATGTTTCCATGCACTCAATTAGTCGGATTTCTGTAATAAATTGGTTTCTTTTATTTCCACACCGACACTCAAAGTCGTAGTTTTCATGCTCCATTTTTATTGCGACTGTTGGACAATAGGGGGCGATCGTGATCATCTCCGCTGGTTTAGCTATTTTGGAATGTAAATAGAAGATAATGCTATGTACTAATAAATTAGTGCAAGTAGCTTTAAGCTCCAGAATTGAACAGATCTATGTTAAAGTGTTTAAATGACATTTGTGGTTATTATGCTTTGAATCTTACTACAGTGTCAGCACAATTATGATATCCAGTATGTTTGGAAAATGTTCATATAACACTGATTAATAGTTTGTAGCGGGGGCAGGGTGTGCCAGGTCCGATCTCAAAGTCAGCGACAGGTGCGTAGATGGCCCACTCGGGCCTTGTTATCTAATCACCTCTCGCTCTGTATAAGCAGCAACCAGGAAGAGAGACAGAGTTTGAGCTGGAGGGGAGCTGGAGTGACAGCGAGAGCGTGACGGACACGGACAAAAAAATGACAATTGCTGGAAAGCAACCCGCTGAACTGAGAAAAATAAAATTGTATTGTAACCCTGATCAGGGCTCCCATGATGGTGATTGATGGTCCGGAAAAAACCCCTGGAGAGAAACTTCCACATAGTTCATAAGGTAATTGATTTGTTTCACCACATTGGCACTAACAGGCCTGAAAAAATATATGGAAGCACTGAGTAGTTCCTTCAACCAAGTGCAAGTAGGAGCCTTATATATGTGCTTAAAAGAAATTATAAACCTACTCAGTGGCCTAGTGGGTAGAGTGTCCGCCCTGATATCGGTGGGTTGTGAGTTCAAACCCCGGCCGAGACATACCACAGACTATAAAAACGGGACCCATTACCTCCCTGCTTGGCACTTGGGTTGGAAATGGGGGTTAAATCACCAAAAAAGATTCCCGGGCGCGGCACCGCTGCTGCCCACTGCTCCCCTTATCTCCAGGGGGTGAATAAGGGGATGGGTCAAATGCAGAGGAAAAATTTCACCACACCTATTGTGTGGGTGTAAATCATTGGTACTTTAACTTTAACTTAACTTAAAAGATATCGCCAGTAGCGGCAGTGTGGCAATTGCCCCATCTTTTGGTCACTTGACGTCTGTGGGGTTTTCTCAGTGAATTTTCTCATTCTGCTTGATGAAACTGATGGACAAACATGAAATGTGCTGTGTCTCAACCATTTATTCTGTTCATAAGAAGGTCATCTGGACTACATACCGTATTTTTTGGACTATAAGGCGCACTTAAAAACTTTTCATTTTCTCAAATATTGACAATGCGCCTTATGACCCCGTGGGCCTAATATACGGCATAATTCTGGTTGTGCTTACCGACCTTTGGTCAAGTTAAAGTTAAATGATTGTCACACACACACCAGGTGTGGTAAAAATTGTCCTCTGCATTTGACCTATCCCCTTGATCACCCCCTGGGAAGTGAGGGGAGCAATGGGCAGCAGCGGTGCTGCCCCCGGGAATCATTCATGGTTATTCAACCCCCAATTCCAACCCTTGATGCTGAATGCCAAGCAGGGAGGCAATGGGTCCCATTTTTTTTATAGTCTTTGGTATGACTCGGCCGGGGTTTGAACTCACAACCTACCGATCTCAGGGCAGACACTCTAACCACTTGACCACTGAGTAGGTTTATAATTTCTTTTAAGCACATGTATAAGGCTCCTACTTTCACTGTGGTTGAAGGAACTACTCCGTGCTTTCATATATTTTGTCAGGCATGTTAGTGCCAATGTGGTGAAACAAATCAATCACCTTATGAACTATGTGGAAGTTGCCCTCCAGGGGTTTTTTTGGGACCTCCAATCACCATCATAGGAGCCCGGATCAGGGTTACCTGGGGTAATGATAAGTGTGACCAGTAGATGGCAGTCATACATAAGAGATACGTTTAAACTGCAAGATGACGGCAGTAAATAACACCAAAACTTTAAATGCTCCATTGAGAATATGGAACATTATACACGGCGCTCAAATATCTGTCAAAATGTTTTTAATGCGATGTTGGTAAAGCCATAAAGCCCCACTGCTTGAAGAATTGTCGACGCATTAAACAAACAAATATTATTTTAGTGTGTGTATAAGGACAGCGAAATGGCACCTATTAGCAGACATACATGTTTTGTTCTGTAATATTATGCAAAAACGACTTTTCTTACATACTGGTACCTGCTGATGTGTATTTGGGATCTGCATAAGTCCTGGAAATGTGCTCGCGTCCGCCATTGCTGTTCGTGGCGACACCGAAGTCTTAAGCATCTGCTTTTTCTCTACTTTCTTATGTGGCATTCATCTTCCGCTGTTGCCATTTCTAATATAAAGTAGGGTAAAGTTCTTACTTTTATCCGTCAGTAGACTAACTATTAAAGCACTAAAAACTGTAGTGGGTTTACATAATTCACCCACAGAACTTTAGTTATTACAGAGTTCCGGTGGGGCATTTTTTCACGGGACACCATGTTGCATTATTGAGCCACGGATGAGAAAAAGCTGCTCCGTTATTGATTTAAGTGAAGTCTGAATGTCATTAAAACAGTTAGCTCCATATTTTACACACTTCTTCCACTCTCGTCCTTGCACGCAACACCGGTACAACAAAGAGGACCGGAGAAGACGCTGTTGAAAGTGTGCCACGTTAGGTAAGACCGCCCACAAAATGGCACATCCTGAAGAGACTGTTATGTTTGCAGGCGGAGTTGACAGCACATAACCATAAGCGGGCACTATAACTCTATGTATTGTATTCTATATAAATGATAAATGGGTTGTACTTGTATAGCGCTTTTCTACCTTCAAGGTACTCAAAACGCTTTGACACTACTTCCACATTTACCCATTCACACACACATTCACACACTGACGGAGGGAGCTGCCATGCAAGGTGCCAACAACCACCCATCAGGAGCAAGGGTGAAGTGTCTTGCTCAGGACACAACAGACGTGACGAGGTTGGTACTAGGTGGGATTTGAACCAGGGACCCTCGGGTTGCGCACGGCCACTCTCCCACTGCATATATATGATAGACAATAATCTAAATTAATTAACACAGGAATTGTGTGTGACAAAACCCAATGGATGTATGGTGTGAGACTAAGGTATGGTGTGAGATATTACCCTTGTTGTTGAGTGAGGAAGCAGAGAATTCTAAAGGTGCTAGGCAGGGCGAGGTTTGTGATCCAAGCGGGAGGTCTGTGGGGCTGAGAGAGGCATTAAAAGGTCCGTGTCTAACGCGGGGGTCGATGTTCAAGGATTACAGTCCAAAGTCCACAGGAAAGTCGAGGCACACAGCTCGATACAGGAAACACATGACGCATACGCAACAGATGATTACGTTCTGGAACGGATAGCAGGTTGAGCAGGCTTCTTGAAGGCAGGACCTCTCATTAGCGCCAGGTGCGTGGATGGCCAGTGAATGATTGCAGCTGCCGAGTGCCGCAGGGCGGATACGCAACCAGCACGCCCCTGGAAGTGCCCGGAGGCGCAACCAGCAGTGGGCAACGACGAGACCGTGACAGAGACGCTCAGAAAGCTGCTTGAAGATGATCTGTAAAACATATTCTATGCAACACTTTCACCAAAGAATCACCATCACAGGTTATGTGGACAACAAGATAATGTTTTAAATTTAGAAAAAAATCACAATATGACCCCTTTAATGCGCCTTGCAATCAGGTGTGCCTTTTATATGAAAATAGACCTTAATAGAACCGCTCCTCGGCAGTGCGCCCTTTAATCCGGTGCGCCATATGGTCCGAAAAATACAGTATATGGTGCCAGCCGGTACTTGCAACTATAATGATCAGAGACACTCAAAAAGATTGGTGTCTTGCTCAGGGACCTAACTGCAGTGACGAAGATGGCGGAGACAGGGATCAAACCTGGAGCCCTCAAGTTGATGGCACGACCAATCTACCAACCGAGCCACACTGCCGCAATGTTAATTTTAAAACTAACTTTGCCGTGAATTATTTTTGATTGCTGGTTCAAGTGTCACTGTTGTTGTCTGATTTATTGTATTTGGATGACTATAATTTTTACTTCAGCAAATAATGTATTAATAATGATGTTGTTGTGGATGATCTAAATAAATGAGATTGATGCTGCCCTGATGTCATGTGATCTACCACTAATGATTGTGGTCTACTGGCTAATACTAAAAAGCATACTGCCATTGTGTATACAAACAAGTTCTAGTATCAAAATACGACTGTTAAAGGTTTGTCTCCTCCCATCATTCCTCTGCCTGGGATACGCTGACGCCATGTCACGTATTTAAAGAGAACATCCCGACACTTATTAAACAGGTAGGGTTTATATGATGTATTAAAAATATTGACTTGTTTCAGCTCCTATATATTTCTTTTAGTAGGTATTTATAGTCATTGCACAAGAACAACAAAACTTTGTTTTCAGCACAAACTCGTTCAAGATCAGACAAACAGTGTACAGGGTTACAGAACAGGAACGCTGATGGGTCGCCACAAGGCACCCCGTAAAAGATGGGAAAAAGATTAAACGCTGGGGAAGGATGAGTAAAACATACAATCTAGACTGGGTTCCTAAGGGGGCCAAGTCTGGAGTGGGAAAAAAACTTCCATAGTAAATTACATTACACATCTCGAGACTAGCGACAGAGGGCGGGGCGTGGGGGAAACAGTAGCAGGTTGTAACTCTTCAGGCACTTCCCAGCTGTCCATCAATCCTAAGGGACTTTTTGTATGCTTGTTGGTTTAAACAGTTTCCACCCATCGGCTTGTTCATTTTCGCTTACATGCCAGAAAAAAAAAAAGGTTTCCGATTGCACAATCTAGTTGTGTTATCCAACTTTTTTAAAGGTCAAACACGTTCAGATTAAAGTGTTTCTATGTTTTTAGGAAAAGCTTATTTTGAGCTGATATATTTGAGAAATCTACGGTCCCCCTAAAGGGACATGGAGGGAAAAAAATGTTTTGCGAAATCTTGCAATTATTTTTGAGAGATCTCGCAAAAGTTTTTTTTCCTATGTCAGTGAACTGGAAGTAAAACAGACACAGTGATGGTGAACCGGAAGTATAACAGACAACGCGATGGAGGAGCCTACCTACCATCCGTGGGAGAAGTTTGATTTCTATTTTAGTATTGGCCTAACATATAAAGACATCAAATTGTATTATGGTCCCACAACAGGGCCCTGCGATGAGGTGGCCACTTGTCCATGGTGTATGCAGCTGAGTATGGCTCCAGCGAACCCCGCGGCCCCAAAAGGGACAAGCTGTAGAAAATGGATAGATGGATGGTTCCACAACAGAGCACAGATGATAGGTAGGCTCCCACATGCTCCCGCTTCTCCATTGCTGTGTCAGTTTTACTTCCGGTTCACTGGCATAGGAAAAAATTACTTTTGCGAGATCACGCAAAAACTTGTACAAAGTATTGTGTAATCTCGCAAAACATACGTAGAAATCAGATTAATTTAGTTCATTGAAATGTACTCACTTATAGTCGATAATAAAAGTGTAAATAGGCTATAACAAATATGTATATCAGCTGGAAGAACACCAATGTATTTTTGTGGAGAAGGCGTGGTCATGCGTCAACTGCGGGCAGGGCATATGCAGGAGCCGGCTGCGAAGCAGATGCCAGGTGAGTGGATATCTCAGCTGGAACGAGTTATCTAATCACCTGTCCCTTTATTAGCATCGTTGGTGACCGTTGGAAGGGGCTGAAAAGCCCGAGGGAAGACGGAAGGCGGGAGAGAAGAGAAGGGGAAAGACATTTGGAGGTTGAACATAAAACATTGTATACTTGACAAAACGCCTGGTCACCGTTTGTCGGTCCTGAGAAGAACCCTTAGACAGAGACTGTCCTAATTATGTTTTACCAATGACATGGTGTCTGATATCTGTAAGAAAATCACAAAGATTGCTGCTCATCCAACAGTGGAATCTTTTATCGTACACACAGGAGCCTGAGATGTCGTGAAACAGCAATCAGGGGCATTGAGAAAGGATTCTATTGAGCTCCTGAGCAAAGTGCGATGTCTGAAGGCTAAATTGTGTTCGAGGAGAAACCTCTGCGAACCGTACGATGCAGGAGATTGTGGCTGTTAAACAGGGGGTTAAAAATGTAGTCTATGTGCTAGGAATGGAACAGTTCCATTGACCTGGCTCAAAAGCCTGTGTCGCTTGGCGCATTTGTTTTTTTGTTTATGTTCCTAATCAGTCTAGAGCGTGTGCGTGTAGTTCCGATCATTAGTCCGCGCATCCTGAGGCAAAGTAGGGCCATACGATTGCCGCACTACAGCGGCGAAAACGGAATCACGGAATTGGCCCGCAATACAGTGATCTACTGCTAATTGCTGAATATCACGGAAATTGACATGAATGTTTCGGAAATGCTGTCATCAGGAGGAGAAGTATAACTTACCTGGAGAAATCATGTGTCGACCCCGAAACACCGTTCTCACTGCTTCAACTTCAGTGCCATCATCCTCACCCCAACAGAAAGTGTCCTTCCCAACCTGGGCGACAGAAAAACAAGAGGTTATTGCCCTTTGTCATTCTCTCCCCAACAAATGGAATCTCTCTCCCCCAGAGGTCCAACAGGAAGCGCCATCTCTAACACCAAAAAAGATCCCCAATCTTTCCAGCGTTCCCCCTTCCAGCACCTCATTTCTGTCACCCAGTACAGATGATTCTCAATCCTGGAATCCATTTCACACCACGTCCAGATCCTATTTTCTCACCCCCTAACATTACCCATTTTCAGTCCCTCAAATGGAACAACCATCCACCTTCTTTCCGCCCATGAAACATCTTAATTGCAGAGTCTGACTGCCTGTTGAGCCGTCAGTGTTGATAGCAATAGTTTCCCAGAGGAAAAGTCACAGACCTATGGAGTTCAGGAAGCCTTTTCCAGCACTGGGATGACAAGTAATGTTGGTTAAAGTAGCTAGAAATGAAAAATATACAGTTGCAAACTTGCTGAGTATATATTGTCAACCTCTAATCGATATTTGATCAGATCAGATTAGATTAGATTAGTTTACAAATCACTATCAATTATGGATCAATATGATCCATAGCAGAGGTGCCCACACTTATTCAGCAAGTGAACTACTTATTAAATCAAAATGTTGATTTTTTACAGATCATCTTTAGCCGCTTTCTGACAGTCGCTTCCAGATTCGCCGTTTTGTGGGCGGACTTACAGTATTTACGTGGCTCACCTTCGACAGCATCTTATCTCTGTCATCTTTGTTGTAGCGGTGTAGCGTGCAAGGACGGGAGTGGAAGAAGTGTCAAAAGATGACACTCAGACTTTACTTAAATCAATAACAGTGTCATGTGAAAAAACGTCTGTGGAGAGGCGGAGCTGGCAGTCCGACAGCGAGGCAGAGCGCACCGTAGCCCGCTGCAAGATGGCAGCGAGGAAGCGTGGTCGGCAGTCCGACAGCAAGGCAGGGTAAGCTGGAGCCCGGCCAAAGGTAGCACCGAGGAGGCGTGGACGGCGAGCGAGCGGCAAGGCGGGGCGCGCCGGGAGCGACGCCGCAATCGTTATCAGGTGCGCGGGTCACCCAGCTGGGCACAATTAAATAATGTTCCCGCACTGTATAAAAGGGTGGCAGCTGTGAATGTGGGGGAGAGAGACGGAGAGAAGAGGATGGAATAAGAGAGAAGCGGATGCCGAGCGAGAGAGAGACGGAGAGCCCAAGAAAGAAGACGACACAAGAAGCTGAAAAGCTGGAGCGGAAGAGCAAGCAGCGAATGGCAAGGCTGAAAAGCAACCCGGCAAGAGGCATTTATTCTTTGAAATAAAGAAGTCTAACCCTGCTCGCCATAATGTCATTCCGTGGTGGTCCTTGGAACCCGTACGACGGCTTGAGACTGTCACACCGTCCCACCGGAACTGTCTAATAACTAAAGTTCCTTGGGTGAATAATGTAAACTCACTACACCGGTATGTTTTAGCGCTTTAATGGCCAGTTTACTGACGGATAGAAGTAAGAACTTTACACTACTTTTTATTAGAAATGGCAACAGCGGAGGATGAATGTCCCATAACAAGAAGACAGAGAAAATGAAGAAGCTTATCAACTACAAAGGCGGACTCGTGCAATTTTTCAGGATTTATGCAGATCCCAAATACAGATCAGCAGATAAAAAACGTTATTTTGCATAATATTGCGAAACAAAACGCCAGATAATATGCTTTACCTTATACACACACCATAATAATACTTGTATGTTAAGTTAAAGTAAAAATTTAAGTAGTAATGTAAAGTGATTTAACCCCAGATTCCAGCCCTTGGTGCTGCGTGCCTAGCAGAAAGGCCGAGTCATCCCAAAGACTATAAAAACGGGACCCATTACCTCCCTGGTTGAAGCTCAGCATCAAGGGTTAGACTTGGGTGTTAAATCACAAAAGAAAAAGATTCCCGGGCGTGGCCACTGCTGCTGCTCACACCTCCCCTCACCCCGAGGGGGTGATCAAGGGTGATGGGTCAAATTCAGAGAATAGTTTTGCCACATCTTGTTTGTGTGTGTGTGACAATCATTGGTACTTTAACTTTAACTTAACTTTTTAATGGGTCCCATTTTTATAGTGTTTGGTACGACTCGGTATGTTGAAGCACATCAAGCTTTGCGGCTTCATAGCTTACCAAAGTCGTATTAAAACATTTTGATAGATTTTTGAGCGCTGTGTGTAATGTTCTATATTTTCAATGGAACATCAAAAATGTTGGTGTAATTTACTTGAGTCATATTGCCATCATAGTGCAGTCTACATTCATCTCTTGTGTTTAGTTAAGTAAAAGTTTAAGTACCAATGATTGTCACACACACTCGGTGTGGGGAAATTATGCTTTGCATTTGACCCATCACCCTTGATCACACCCTGGAAGGTGAGGGGAGCAGCGGGCAGCAGCGGTGGCAGCGCCCGGGAATAATTTTTGGTGATTTAACCCCCAATTCTAACCCTCGATGCTGAGTGCCAAGCAGGAAGGTGATAGGTCCTATTTTTATAGTCTTTGGTATGACTTGGTCGGGGTATGAACTCCCAACCTACGGATCTCAGGGCGAACACTCTAACCACTAGGCCACTGAGTAGGTTTTACATAAAATTGCGAAACAAAATGCCAGATATTATGTCTTACCTTATACACACACCATAATAATACTCGTAAGATAGACAGTACTTTATTGATTCTTTCACGAGAGTTCCCTCAGGAAAATTTATATTTGTGTACGTGTGTCCCTGACATCTAAAAAGTACAACTCTGTTCATTGTTATGTTCATGTATTTGTTATGTTTCTCATGTGTACGCACAAATCAGCATACATATAGTATTAGATGAGATCAATGAGATAAGGTAAGAACTGGATCGAAACTGCTGTGGAACTAGTCCCAATGCAATATGCCATGGAAATACAATATTAATACTTTTGTAAATAAGTACAGTTGCACTTGTTCTTTCAAATGTGTTTATTCTGTGATAGGAGGAGTTAAATGTTTAAAATGACTGGTTAATAGTGCTATAATGAAATGCAATGTCAGCACTATCTTTTTTCCTGCAATTTCAAATGCACTTCTTTTAATAAATAAATGCACCATTTTAAAAGCATATACAATCTGTGTAAATAAATTAGACTGCGGTTAAAAGGACTTGAACGGACTCAAAATGCAGGACTTGGGACTTGACTTGAGACTTTCCAGTCATGACTTTGGACTTGACTCGGGACTTGTCTATCTTAACTCGGGACTTGACTTGGGACTTGAGTGCAAAGACTTGAGAATTACTTATGACTTGAAAAACAATGACTTGGTCCCACCTCTGGTAATAAAACAAATACAGGCATGTTCAATGCCTAAAAATAATAATAAATTCCCTTCTTTCATGGATACAATACTATAAGTTGGTGTATTCCCTTATTCTGATGACTTCCATTGATTGAAATCAGAAAATATGTACAGTAGTTGCTGATCTAATTGTTACCCCTGATCTGTAGTTTGGACTTTTAACTCCTGAGTGAAACACGGTTGACTGAAAACACTATGTTGTTATAACAAGGTAGCGCCATCAAACTTTAGTTTTCGAAATGGGAATAATAGGAGGGGAGTTAGTGCAATTTTGAAATCTTTATCTCAGTTTAATTCATTGCTTATTTGGTGACTGAAAATCTTCTGCATATATTTATTTTTTAATAAAAGATTATCCAAATATTGTTATTTCAGTAATGTATACACCCCCATGCGATAGGTGCGTAGATGGCCCAGGTGGGCTGTTATCTCATCACAAATCGCCTTTATTAGCAGCAGCCGTGATGAGATGAGTAGATGGAGTTGGAGGTGCTGCTGGGCAGACGCAGAAAAGACTTGTTGCTGGAGAGCAAATGTCTCGCACCTTGTGAGACCAAAATAAAAGTGTTATACCCTGAATTCCTGACTCTCCTGGTAGTATGTGGTGTTTTTTTTTTTTTACAAATGTTAGCTCATTTGATATTTGATGCCTGCAATATGTTTCAAAAAAGCTGGCACAAGTGGCAAAAAAGACTGGAAAAAGTTGAGAATCGCCAAATGAAATGGCTAACTGTCACGTAGTGGTGGTGATGAACCCTGAGCTGCAGAGATGACAGGCTTGGTACATCAAAACACGGTTTTAATGTTCAAAAAAAGGCAAGGAAAACACAAACCAGAAACCAAGAAACAGCAAACAGGGACAGGAGTCGCAATCCATTGAATAGCTCACAGCATACCAAAAAAGGCAGTCCACAGCATACAGCAAACAATACTCCAGCCCTGACTGGAGGGCAAGGCAGGTTTAAATAAGGTTCACAACTTCAAATTTACATTGTACGGAGAAAAAATAAACCTTCTGTTTTTCCAATACTACATGAAAGTGGTTATTTTTTAGCCTTATATTCACCCAGCTTCCATATTCTTTTGTATACACTTTACAAGAAATATAGCTTTCTTAGACCCCTATTTTGTCAGCACAGGCAGGATAGAGCAGCACTTTTATTATGAAGGCAGGAACTTTACAGTTTTGATGGCCGGTACGCAGCGAGAGGCTGTTAAAATATAAAATAGTTTCTTGCGTTCCTTCTGGTCATTTCTTTTTTTTTTTCCTTCATACAAAGCAGCCAGCGTCATCTCACAAGATCCTCGGGTGCCGTGAATGTCAATCAAGTGGGAAAAGTGATGTCATATTGAAGATTGATCGTTTTTTTTAGGGTGTATTTTATTTTTATTTTTTTAATGCCTCGCAATCGACCGAAAAATTCTCCGCCATCGACCGGCAGCCGAAGCTCGATCTAATTGTCACCCCTGATCTCTAGTTTGAACTTTTTACACGGTTGACTGAAAACACTATGTTGTTAAAACAAGGTAGTGCCATCAAACTTTAGTTTCGAACTGGGAATAATAGGAGGGGAGTTAGTGCAATTTTGAAATCTTTATTTCAGTTTAATTCATTGCTTATTTGGGGATTGGAACACTTCTGCACATCTTTTTTTTAATAAAAAGTGATCAAAGTATTGTTGTTTTAGTAATGTATACACCCCCAAGTAGGGATGTACGATTTATAGTTATGTTTTTATTAACACCGATACCAATATCAATATTCCTTATCGATACAGGTATTCATTAGTACTCTTATTGGTACTATATGTTATTGGTGGAAATAAAGATGTGAAAAAAAATATTTATTATTACCGTTTTTATTAGCACAAGAGGTGGTACACCAGCAAAATAATGTAACATCTAACGAGTTCAAATACCGGCCGAGTCGTACCAAAGACTATACAAATGGGACCCATTACCTCCCTGTTAGTCACTCAGCATCAAAGGTTGGAATTGGGGGTTAAATCTTCAAAAATGATTACCGGGCGCGGCCACCGCTGCTGCTCACTGCTCCCCTCACCTCCCAGGGGGGTGATCAAGGGTGATGGGTCAATTGCAGAGAATAATTTTGCCACACCTAGTATGTGTGACAATCATTGGTACTTTAACTTAACTTAATAGAAGGGTAGTCTTTTGTCAACGCTTGCCCGAATGCAGTTAAGATAGGATCAAGCACCCCCGCGACACCGAACGGGACAAGCGATAGAAAATGGATCAATGAATGCTTTTAAATGTTTTATCAATTCAACTAATGTATATGTGCAGGGCAATTTAGTTGTTAGGTCATCATCTTGTAAATCAATCAATCAATCAATCAATCAATGTTTATTTATATAGCCCCAAATCACAAATGTCTCAAAGGACTGCACAAATCATTACGACTACAACATCCTCGGAAGAACCCACAAAAGGGCAAGGAAAACTCACACCCAGTGGGCAGGGAGAATTCACATTCAGTGGGACGCCAGCGACAATGCTGACTATGAGAAACCTTGGAGAGGACCTCAGATGTGGGCAACCCCCCCCCTCTAGGGGACCGAAAGCAATGGATGTCGAGCGGGTCTAACATGATACTGTGAAAGTTCAATCCATAGTGGCTCCAAGACAGCAGTGAGAGTCCCGTCCACAGGAAACCATCTCAAGCGGATCAGCAGCGTAGAGATGTCCCCAACCGATACAGGCGAGCGGTCCATCCTGGGTCCCGACGAGCGGTCCATCCTGGGTCTCGACTCTGGACAGTCAGTACTTCATCCATGGTCATCGGACCGGACCCCCTCCACAAGGGAGGGGGGGACATAGGAGAAAGAAAATCGTCAGCTTCTGTCTGCACCAACGTTTGACACTCTCTCCGTGCTTGGTTCTATAAGCAGTTGTTCATTCTCTGTATTTTCAGCTTCAAAAAAGAAGGTTGCTAATCCTGATTTGTCCAAAAATTCTGAAATAGTCGTGCTTGTTGTCTGTTACTAAGTATGCCATGATTACGTTTGTATTAATACCGACACTAATATCAATATTCCTTATCGATACAGGTATTTATTGGTACTCTTATTGGTACGATATGTAATTGTTGGAAATAAAGAAGTGAAAAAAACAACATTCATTATTAATTATTGTTAGTCACCATCTTTAAAGCCAAATACCAATTAAGGAACCTCGGTGTGCAGATAAACTCGGATTTGATGTTTAGCATTCATATCAAAACAATCACGAAAACAGCCTTCTGCCAGCTAAAGAACATACCTTGGATAAGGGGTCTCATGTCCCAAACAAACATGGAGAAGATTCACCCATGCCTTTACCTCCAGTGGACTTGACTATGGTAATGGTCCTCTGACAGGACTCTCTCAAATGAGCCAAAAGGCACCAACGCGGAACACTGCTGCTTGCGTTCTGACCAGAACAAAAAGAACAGAGCATATTACTCAGGCTCTAAAGATTTTACAGTATTCTGGCGCCCAGTCAGCTATATAATTGACTTTAAAGTTCTGCTGCTGGTCTTTAAATCAGTGAATGGTTCAAATCCAGAAAACATCCATGAAATGGTAATGGATTATGAACCCAGTGGGACTCTTCTCTGAGATTGGCAGGCCCAGGTCAAATAATGGAACCCAGAGTTCAAACCAACCGTGTTATACTGCACACATGTGGAACAAGCTGCCAATAGTAGTTTTTAAATCCAGACTATTTTATTTATTTCTCGTGCTTGCGTTTAAGCTCTTTTAAAGCATTTTTAAAATGTATTTGTATATTATTTTGTATCTTCTTTAAGTTCTGTACTTTGTTTTAAAAGTAATTGTGGTGGGGGGGAATGGCCTGCGGGCCTGCCGCAGAACAGGGTGTGCCAGGGCCAGCCTCGAAGACAACGAATGGTGCGTAGATGGCCCAGATGGGCCTTGTTATCTAATCACCTGTCGCCTTTATTAGCATCAGCCGTGATGAGACGAGTAGTTGGAGTTGGAGGTGCTGCTGGGCAAAAGCAAAAGCCTCGCACCTTGTGAAAACAAAAAAAATAGCGTTATACCCTGAGTTCCTGGCTCTCCTGGTAATGTGTGGTGGTGTAAAGAACCTACTAGAGGGCAACTTCTAAAGTCAATCACATGGATCCTCTTCGTGTATGAAATGACCAATGTACCACCCAAAACCAGTGAAGTTGTCCATCCATCCGTCCATCCATCCATCCATCCAGTTTCTACCGCTTATTCCCTTCGGGGTCGGGGGGGGGCGCTGGTGCCATCCTCAGCTACAATCGGGCGGAAGGCAGCGTACACCCTGGACAAGTCGCCATCTCATCGCAGGGCCCCAGTGAAGTTGTGTAAATAGTAAATAAAAACAGAGTACAAGGATTTGCAAATCCTTTTTCAACTTACAAACCCCGTTTCCATTGGAGTTGGGAAATTGTGTTAGATGTAAATATAAACGGAATACAATGATTTGCAAATTCTTTTCAACCCATATTCAGTTGAATATGCTACAAACACAACATATTTAATGTTTAAACTGATAAACATTTTTTTTTTTGCAAATAATAATTAACTTTAGAATTTGATGCCAGCAACACGTGACAAATAAGTTTGGAAAGGTGGCAATAAATACTGATAAAGTTGAGGAACGCTCATCAAACACTTATTTGGAACATCCCACAGGTGTGCAGGCTAATTGGGAACAGGTGGGTGCCATGATTGGGTAAAGAAGCAGTTTCTATGAAATGCTAAGTAATTCACAAACAAGGATGGGGTGAAGGTCACCAATTTGTAAGGAAATGTTCGAACAGTTTTAGAACAACATTCCTCAACGAGCTATTGCAAGGAATTTAGGGATTTTACCATCTACGGTCCGTAAAATCATCAAAAGGTTCAGAGAATCTGGAGAAATCACTGGACTTAAGCGATGAAATTACGGACTTTTGATCCCTCAAGCGGTACTGCATCAAAAACCCACATCAGTGTGTAAAGGATATCACTACATGGCCTCAGCAACACTTCATAAAACCACTGTCAGTAACTACAGTTGCTTGCTACATCTATAAGTGCAAGTTAAAACTCTGTTATGCAAAGCAAAACCCATTTATCAACAACACCAAGGAACACCCCTAGCTTTGCAGGGCCTGAGCTCATCCAAGATGGACTGATGTGAAGTGGAAAGGTGTTTTGTGGTCTGACGAGTCCACATTTCAAATTATATTTGGAAACTGTGGACGTGGTGTCCTCCGGAACAAAGAGGAAAATAACCATTCAGATTGTTATAGGCGCAAAGTTCAAAAGCCAGCATCTGTGATGATATGGGGGTGTATTAGTGCCCAAGGCATGGGTTACTTACACATCTGTGAAGGCACCATTAATGCTAAATGGTCCATAAAGTTTATGAGTTTGAACATCAAATATCTTGTATTTTAGTGAATTCAATTGAATATGGGTTGAAAAGGATTTGCAAATCATTGTATTCTGTTTATATTTACATTTAACACAATTTCCCAACTCATATGGAAACAGGGTTTGTATATTCAATTGAATGGTCTGCAAAGACAAGATTTTTAATGTTTCGACAGGTAAACTTTTTTATTTTTTTGCTCATTTTAGCTCATTCGTAATTTGATGCCTGCGACATGATTCAAAAAATCTGGCACTAGCGGAAAAAAAGATTGGAAAAAATTTAATGAAGATCGCAAAAGTGGACCCTTAATGTGTAATGAAATGACTAAACACAGCGTATTAAATTTAATATCTAAATTTAGCTAATCCAAACTTTGAAAAAATATGGGTAATAAAAAGCTTATGGTTGTTATTATTTTTGCTGTTGAATGTGTTCGACTGCTTAAAGCAATACACAAAAAAATGTTTGTGCATTTTAATTAAGTGAGACTTACACATTTGTACCGGTCATTGCTTACTTATATAGTACAAAACATGTTTAATAATGTATGATTTATAAACAAGTGTATATAAACTATAATATTTTACTTGTGGTTTAACAATGTACAAAACCCAAAACCAGTGAAGTTGGCGCGTTGTGTAAATGGTAAATAAAAACAGAATACAAGGATTTACAAATCCTTTTCAACCTATATTCAATTGAATGGACTACAAAGACAAAATATTTAATGTTTTAACTGGTAAACTTCATTATTTTTTGCAAATATTAGCTCATTTGGAATTTGATGCCTGCAACATGTTTCAAAAAAGCTGGCACAAGTGGCAAAAAAGACTGAGACAGTTGAGGAATGCTCATCAAACACTTACTTGGAACATCACAAAGGTGAACAGGCTAATTGGGAACAGGTGGGTGCCATGATTGGGTATAAAAGCAGCTTCCGTGAAATGCTCTGTCATTCACAAACAAGGATGGGACGAGGGTCGCCGCTTTGCAAAATGATGTGTAATAAGCTGAGTGTTTTTAAAAGGAAAGGCCATTTAACACAGTGTCTAAAATGCAATATGTTATTGCTATTACATTCTAAACATACCCTTGACGACACATAATGACAGATAATTGTTTTTAATGCATTGTAAATACAAAATAAACTTAAATGAAAGTCCGCTTATTGCGGAGCAAATGGAAACACCACTATTCTGCCCATAAAAAAAGCGATGAATAACATTTCAAAAAGCGCCAACAATTCTCAATTTACATTTTGTGACGTAAATCGTGAGTATTAACCAAGTATTAGTGATATTGTTATTATATACCCTGACGCAGACTAACTATTTATCCGTGTGTCCCTATGTTTACATCATCGAGCGGTCTGCTGTTTCCTTGCTTCCTTTCTCCTTTTAAGTTTATTCTCGATCATAAATCATGCCTCTCACCTGAAATGTAGATGGCTGGGGACATAAGCCGACAAGTTGGGACATTTTGTTTGGCCATGTGCTGTTTGTCCTTTGGACTCTTTAAGTTCCTGTTTTTTCCACACCTTTGTCTGGTTTCCTTGGTTACTCATTTTGTCCACCTGTCTCTGGTGGACAAAATGCCTGCTCACCTGCTTCCCGAGCACTAATCAGAGGCAGTATTTAAGCTCGTCTTTGCCAGTCATTCGCCCTGGCGTCAATGTGATCTTTTCTTGCTCTGTGCTGACTTGTTTCATGCCTTGCCATAGTTTCGTGCTTCATGCCATGCCAAGTAAGTTTTGTTTGATTTATGTTCATAGTCTGTTTATGCGTTAGTTTTCTTCTTTAGCACAAGTTGTGCCTCCACTGTAAGCGATTTTTGTTTGTATCTTTTTTTAGTTTAAATTAAATCATGTTAAAATTAAATCATGTTTTTACCTAACTGCGATGTACCGAGTAGTTCGTCTGCCTTCCTGGGGGAACAACCCTGCAGCAAGCTGCGACCCCCCCGTCATGCAATAAAAAACTTCTTACCATTAATGCGCCTTCTTGAACAGGTGCGGTAGGAAACGGATGGATGGATTTAAATGCATGAGAATGTTTTATATTTTGCACGTTATTTTTAGCACTATGATTACCGGTGAAATTATTCACAATTATGGTGTTAAGCAATGTCAGCTAAGATTTATCTGAGAGCCAGGTGCAGTTATCAAAAGAGCCACATCTGGCTCTAGAGCCATAGGTTTTCTACCCCTGCTTTAGAGATTGATGTCAGTTTTTTACACAGTGCTGTCAGAGGGATCGAAGGTCACGGTCATTCAATGTTGGATTCCAGCCATGCCGCTTACGTGGATTTATTTCTGCAGATTCTCTGAACCTTTGGATGTTGTTATGGACCGTAGGTAATGAAATCCCTAAATTTCTTGCAATTGCACTTTTAGAAACGTTCAATCAATCAATCAATGTTTATTTATATAGCCCCAAATCACAAATGTCTCAAAGGACTGCACAAATCATTACGACTACAACATCCTCGGAAGAACCCACAAAAGGGCAAGGAAAACTCACACCCAGCGGGCAGGGAGAATTCACATCCAGTGGGACGCCAGTGACGATGCTGACTATGAGAAACCTTGGAGAGGACCTCAAATGTGGGCAACCCCCCCCCTCTAGGGGACCGAAGGCAATGGATGTCGAGCGGGTCCAACATGATATTGTGAAAGTTCAATCCATAGTGGCTCCAACACAGCCGCGAGAGTTCAGTTCAAAGCGGATCCAAGACAGCAGCGAGAGTCCCGTCCACAGGAAACCATCTCAAGCGGAGGCGGGTCAGCAGCGTAGAGATGTCCCCAATCGATACAGGCGAGCGGTCCATCCTGGGTCCCGACGAGCGGTCCATCCTGGGTCTCGACTCTGGACAGCCAGTACTTCATCCATGGTTATCGGACCGGACCCCCTCCACAAGGGAGGGGGGACATAGGAGAAAGAAAAGAAGCGGCAGATCAACTGGTCTAGAAAGGAGGTCTATTTAAAGGCTAGAGTATACAGATGAGTTTTAAGGTGAGACTTAAATGCTTCTACTGAGGTAGCATCTCGAACTGTTACCGGGAGGGCATTCCAGAGTACTGGAGCCCGAACGGAAAACGCTCTATAGCCCGCAGACTTTTTTTGGGCTCTAGGAATCACTAATAAACCGGAGTCTTTTGAAAGCAGATTTCTTGCCGGGATATATGGTACAATACAATCGGCAAGATAGGCTGGAGCTAGACCGTGTAGTATTTTATACGTAAGTAGTAAAACCTTAAAGTCACATCTTAAGACGACAGCACGCAGACGAAGCAGAGACAAGTGCACAGGAAGCCAGTGCAGGTGAGCCAGTACAGGCGTAATGTGATCAAACTTTCTTGTTCTTGTCAAAAGTCTAGCAGCCGCATTTTGTACCAACTGTAATCTTTTAATGCTGGTCATGGGGAGACACGAAAATAATACGTTACAGTAATCGAGACGAGACGTAACAAACGCATGGATAATGATCTCGGCGTCTTTAGTGGACAAAATGGAGCGAATTTTAGCGATATTACGGAGATGAAAGAAGGCCGTTTTAGTAACGCTTTTAATGTGTGACTCAAAGGAGAGAGTTGGGTCAAAAATAATACCCAGATTTTTTTACCGAGTCACCTTGTTTTATTATTTGGTTGTCAAATGTTAAAGTTGTATTATTAAATAGAGGTTGGTGTCTAGCAGGACCGATAATCAGCATTTCCGTTTTTTTGGCGTTAAGTGTCAAAAAGTTAGCGGACATCCATTGTTTAATTTCATTAAGACACGCTTCCAACTGACTACAGTCCGGCGTGCTGGTCAGCTTTAGGGGCATGTAGAGTTGGGTGTCATCAGCATAGCAGTGAAAGCTAATACCGTATTTGCGTATGACGTCACCCAGCGGCAGCATGTAGATGCTGAAGAGTACAGGGCCAAGGACCGAACCCTGGGGAACTCCACACGTTACCTTAACATAGTCCGAGGTCACACTGTTATGGGAGACGCACTGCATCCTATCAGTAAGATAAGAGTAAAACCAAGACAGGGCTGAGTCTGACATACCAATTCGTGTTTTGATACGCTCTAATAAAATATTCTGATCGACGGTATCGAAAGCAGCGCTAAGATCGAGGAGCAGCAACATAGATGACGTTGTTCTTAAACTGTTTGACTATTTGCTCACGCAGTTGTGGACAAAGGGGTGTACCTCGCCCCATCCTTTCTTGTGAAAGACTGAGCATTTTTGGGAAGCTGTTTTTATACACAATCATGGCACCCACCTGTTCCCAATCAGCATGCACACCTGTGGGATGTTCCAAATAAGTGTTTGATGAGCATTCGTCAACTGTCTCAGTATTTATTGCCACCTTTCCCAACTTCTTTGTCACATGTTGCTGGCATCAAATTCTAAAGTTAATGATTATTTCTAACAACAACAAAAATGTTTATCAGTTTGAACATCAAATATGTTGTCCTTATTGCATATTCAATTGAATATGGGTTGAAAATGATTTGCAAATCGTTGTATTCCGTTTATATTTACATCTAACACAATTTCCCAACTCAAATGGAAACGGGGTTTGTACATCGACTCCCATGAAGAGTGTGCTTTTGTGTGTTGCATGTGCGACCCAGAACAGCAATCAGCCAGCTACTGTACACATGGTGCTGTACAGTTCCAGCAATTTCCATACTGTGTGACATGTGGGCCTGTCTGGCACCAGAGGTCAGAGCAGATGGATTCTGTAGGGGGCACCGGAAGCTTTATTTGGAGCAAGCTTTGTCCTGATGTTCATTGCGAAAAGGCTTAACAACCAGGGGACTATGGAAAAAGGCAAAAGGATCTAGGGCAGGAAAGATGTGTCATAAAAATAGCAAGTGTTCCTGTTTTTGTGCTAATGAGAAAAGATAAAATGTTGTTTGTCTGCCATGACGTATTTATTACCCGCCATTTGTCGCAATACCAGGTGGATTATTTAACTACTTACTGATAAATATAAGAAACTGTAGGCAGATTAAATTTGGGCCGCAGAAATTCATTAAGAGTTTCTAAGATGAATCGTCTCGCACAAAGTGCAAGTGGATATGGAGTGTGCTCATTCATTTAATGAGCTGACACTTGCAAGCGCTCAATTCAGCCCGATGCACAAGTTAGCCAATTATTTGGGTCTAATCTTTTATTCTTATTTTTATTAACATGCAATACATCACTGGTTGAGGTGGGCGAGTTTGGGAGGGGAAGAGTTAGTGCTGCAAGGAGTTCTGGGTATTCGTTCTGTTGTGTTTATGTTGTGTTACGGTGCGGACGTTCTCTCGAAATGTGTTTGTCATTCTTGTTTTGTTTTGGTTCACAGTGTGGCGCATATTTGTAACAGTGTTTTTTTTTTCTTAACATGCATTGCATCACTGCCACACTGCTAAAAAGTCAGTGTTCAAAAACAAGAAAAAAAATTGAAGTATTTTATTCAAACTGAGCAAAATTATCTGCTAATCAAACAAGAAAATGTGGCTTGTCAAAACTTTCCAAAACAAGTAAAAATAGCTTACTTCAATGAACCGAAAAATACCTTAAAATAAGTATATACTCACTAATAGCTAGTGCACTTTTCTTGGTTGAAAAAAAAAAAGAGACCTTTTTGCTCAATATGTTGAAAAATATTGTAACATGCAATACATCACAGGTTGAGTTGGGTCGAGTTGGGTGGGAGAGTCAGTGCTGCAGGGGGTTCTGGGTATTTGTTCTGTTATGTATAGGTTGTGTTACAGTGTGGATGTTTCCCGAAATGTGTTTTTCATTTTTGTTTGGTTTTGGTTCACAGTGTGGCGCATATTTGTAACAGTGTTTTTTGTTTTTTTTCTTAACATGTAATACATCACTGCCACACTGCTAAAAAGTAAGTGTTCGAAAACAAGAAAAGAATACAAAAAATAGGAGTATTTTATTAAAACTAAGCAAACTTATCTGCTAATTATGTCAGAGTTTGTTGGTGACGAACCCCAAGATGCAGAGACGGTGGCAGGCATTGAATAAGAAAACATGTTTTAATTAAAATACTAGAACAAAAACCGAACAAAAGGGTACAAATAAAAAGCACGCACGAGGCGGATAAAAAACTTGGCTATGAACAAACAAAACTGGAAGCAGGGACCAAAAGACAGTAAGCTACAAACAGCTACCGAATATAGTTTACCGCAATGCTGCATTGACACGACACGACATGACATGACATGACAGGTAGCAATGACAATAATCCAGCACAGACTGGATGGGAAGGTAGGTTTAAAATAGGAGCGGGCTGATTGACACCAGGTGTGACCAGGTGCCAATCAGCCACAGCTGAGGGGAAACAGCGCTCAGGGAGAAACACAGGAAACAGACAAAATAAGAGCGCTGACAGCAAATACATATTCAATTGAATGCACTACAAAGACAAGATATTTTATGTTCAAACTTGAACTTTCAATGTTGGTTTCCGGCCATTCTCCAGATTCTCTGAACCTGTTGATGATATTATAGACCATAGATGTTGAAATCCCAAAATTTCTTGATTGCACTTTGAGAAACGTTGTTCTTAAACTGTTTGACTATTTGCTCACGCAGTTGTGGACCAAGGGGTGTACCTCACCCCATCCTTTCTTGTGAAAGACTGAGCATTTTTTGGGAAGCTGTTTTTATACCCAATCATGGCACCCACCTGTTCCAAATTAGCCTGCACACCTGTGGGATGTTCCAAATAATTGTTCGAAGGGCATTCCTCAACTTTATCATTATTTATTGCCACCTTTCCCAACTTCCTTGTCACGTGTTGCTGGCATCAAATTCTAAAGTTAATGATTATTTGCACAAAAAAAAATGTTTTTATCAGTTTGAACATCATATATGTTGTCTTTGTAGCATATTCAACTGAATATGAGTGGAAAATGATTTGCAAATCATTGTATTCCGTTTATAAATAATAATAATTGGCTTCACGGTGGAAGAGAGTTTAGTGCGTCTGCCTCACAATATGAAGGTCCTGAATAGTTTGGGGTTCAATCCCGGGCTCGGGATCTTTCTGTGTGGAGTTTGCATGTCCTGCCCATGAATGCGTGGGTTCCTTCCAGGTACTCCGGCTTCCTCCCACCTCCAAAGACATGCACCTGGGGATAGGTTGATTGGCAACACTAAAAATTGGCCCTAGAGTGTGAATTTGAGTGTGAATGTTGTCTGTCTATCTGTGGTGGCCCTACGATGAGGTGGCGACTTGTCCAGGGTGTACGCCGCCTTCCGCCTGATTGTAGCTGAGATAGGCACCATTTCCCCCCGCGACCCCAAAGGGAATAAGCGGTAGGAAATGGATGGATGTATTCCGTTTATATTTACATCTAACACTATTTCCCAACTCATTTGGAAACAGGGTTTGTATGTTCTTCACAGAAAATGAGCCAAAGCCAGTGAGTCTCACTTTGAAAAATTAATTAATTGTATAATTTTTCTTTTTATTAAAAACATGAAAACGGGTTCCACAGACCCGAACACCACACAAGGGTTAAATGAAAGTTATTTTATAGCGGAGCAAATGGGAGCGCCGCTATTCCGATAAAACAACAAATAACCATTCAAAAAGTGCTAACAGTAATCCAGGTACATTTCGTGACGTAAATCGTGAGTATTAACCAGGTATTAGTGATATTGTTAATATAAACCTTGACACAGACAAACTATTTATAGCGACGACGTGATTTTACCAAGAATTGATTAACGTGGACCCCGACTTGAACAAGTTGAAAAACGTATTCAGGTGTTAACATGTAGTGGTCAATCGTACGGAATATGTACTGTACAGTGCAATCTACTAATAAAAGTCTGAATCAATCAAACATATCCCTCTGTCCCTGTGTTGACATCATCGAGTGGTCTGCTGTTTCCTCGCTTCCCTGCTCCCTTGTAAATGTATTGTAGATCATAATTCATGGCTCTCACCTGAAATGTAGATGGCTGAGAAAATATAATCTGACAAGTTGGGACACTCTGACAGCCATTTAGGACCTGGAACTGGCGAGAATGACACAAAAAGCGCTTGTCCCCCGCACCCCACCCCGTTTTTTGGCGAGGTTTATAAGTCATTCTTCATCTAAAAGGGAATATATGAACATCCGAGCAGTCGGTATCATAATGACAACAGACCTTGCACAGTAAGTGATGTTTTGATATTTTTTGTTAGCTCTCACAAAGTATGCAGTGAGTAATAAGAAGTGATGATGAAGTGTGCTGAAAAACTTAATTTCCTCTTGGGGATTAATAAAGTACTACAAATTCAGATTTTTTCAAAGATGACCATTGAACTGTTTTGTTTCATCATATTAATGCATCGATATGCGGTCATTATTTGTTTCCGATTGTGTATGTACAATGATAGAAAACATCCTTCAATAAGGTTTTGTCTAACAAGTACACATAACACGCTTTGGGTATCTCTCAGTGTCACAAGGTTATGAGACGTCAACAGTATATGTTTTGGGCGATATATTATTTTGGGCTATGCTCACTGACATACTTCTCATTTTGCTTAACTTAAAAATCCAAAAATCCAATTTAACACACCACGTCAAGAGCTTAGCTATCCTTCAAATGTACGAGATTAGGTTGTACTCATGATTCAAGTCTCATGGGTGTCACTTTTGGATTTAGGTATATATATATATATATATATATATATATATATATATATGTATATATATATATATATTCCTTGACTCACATATGAACTGCCATTCTTATTCCTAACCCATAGAGTTCAATATGATGTGGGTCCACGTTTTGCAGCTATTGGAGCTTCAACAAGGCTGTCCACAAGGTTGCGGAGTGTGTTTGTAGGAATTTTCCACCTTTCTTTCAAAAGCGCATTGGTAATGTCACACTCTGATGTTGGTCGAGAAGGCTTGTCTCTCAGTCTCTATTCTAATTCATCCCAAAGGTGTTCTATTGGGTTCAGGTCAGGACTCTGTGCAGGCCAGTGAAGTTAATCCACACCAGACTCTGACATCCATGTCTTTATGGACCTTGTCATGTTGGAAGAGGAAGGGGCCTGCTCCAAACTGTTCCCACAAGGTTGGGAGCATGGAATTGTCCAAAATGTTTGGTACTAATTATTAGGAAACGGTACTATACTGCTTTTGAAAAATACCGGTACCATAATTTCATCACATGCTGCTGTGGGGCAGTGACGACAGAGCAAGGTGCATGTTGAGTGTGTCAATACTACGCACACACAAAGCACATACAAACAAGTAGATATGCAGACACACACACAGCCGGGGTATATTTTGCTTTGGTTCTTGGCTGAGACCAGGGATCTTGGTTCTTTTACTGAGCCAAACCACATTTTTTTGAATTGAAAAAATCCGGAGGCACACCACCTAATGAAAACATAAAAAAATGAAATTCAGCAGCCGATATTGACGATAAAAAGTTGGTCTCGCAATTGTTGGATATGAAATCAAACTATAACCAAGCATGCATCAATATAGTTCTTGTCTCAAAGTAGGTGTACTGCCACTACCTGTCACATCCTGACCTATTTTGAGTTTTCCTGTGTGTAGTGTTTAGTCCTTGTCTTGCGCTCCTATATTGGTGGATGTTCCTCTTTTGTTGGTATTTTCCTGTAGCAGTTTCATGTCTTCCTTTGAGCGCTATTCCCCGCACCTGCTTTGTTTTTGGTAAGTTGTGCGGACACTAACCTTCTTTGCGGAGACATTGTTGATTGTCATGTACGGATGTATTTTGTGGACGCCATCTGCTCCACACGCCGTAAGTCTTAACTGTCATCCAGCATTCTGTTTTTTTGTTTACTTTTGCAGCCAGTTCAGTTTTAATTTGGTTTTGCATAACCATCTCTAAACTTCAATGTATTTTTCGTAGCGGCTCTTGCCTTTTGTTTATTTTTGGTTTAAGTGTAAGATAGCTTTGTACTTACCCACTGCCTCCCACATATTGTGATCACGACATCCACAAAGCAATTAGCTACCTGCTGCCACCTACTGATATGGAAGAGTACTACACGGTTACTCTGCCAAGCTCTAGACTGCACCGACACTCAATCAGGGCACATTTGCAGATTATAATTACTGTTTTACAAAAAATATTTTTAACCCAGTTATGTGAAATTACATAATCTCTGATATAGTTAGTATTTCATCTCTAAGTAGACACGTTTTCATGTTGTTTTACGTGCTCTTAATTGCTTTCAACGGTGTTTAGTTAATCATTTAGCCTTACCTTGCACCCTTTCCACTCTAACCCGAGAACTGTCTGCCTCTAAAGTACGGCCCTTTTCTGTGACCAGTTCTGTGATGAATAGAGTTTTTACTTCCGTGCGACAGTTTGATTCTGTTTTTGTCCGTTGTTGTTTAAAACCCTGTTTATCACGTTCCACGTGACAGGTTTGACTTTGGGTCGGCCATGTTTGTGACTCTTGTTTTGGGATTTCCACGTCTTGTATGGTACGATATGCTGGAACTTCAACCTTGCTGGAGCTGGCAGCGCATTTGTCTTTCATTGACAATTTTCATCCTATTCAAGCTGAAAGGTAGCTGTTCAACGGTTCATTATACAAACCCCGTTTCCATATGAGTTGGGAAATTGAGTTAGATGTAAATATAAACAGATGATTTACAAATCATTTTCTACCCATATTCAAATGAATGCACTACAAAGACGAAATATTTGATGTTCAAACTCATAAACTTTTTTTTTTTTTTGTAAATAAACATTAACTTAGAATTTCATGGCTGCAACACGTGCCAAAGTAGTTGGGAAAGGGCATGTTCACCACTGTGTTACATCACCTTTTCTTTTAACAACACTCAATACACGTTTGCGAACTGAGGAAACTAATTGTTGAAGCTTTGAAAGTGGAATTCTTTCCCATTCTTGTTTTAAGTAGAGCTTCAGTCATTCAACAGTCCGGGGTTTTCGCTGTCGTATTTTACGCTTCATTATGCGCCACACATTTTCCATGGGAGACAGGTCTGGACTTCAGGCGGGCCATGAAAGTACCCGAACTGTCTTTTTTACAAAGCCACGCTGTTGTAACACATGCTGAATGTGGCTTGGCATTGTCTTGCTGAAATAAGCAGGGGCGTCCATGAAAAAGACGGCGCTTAGATGGCAGATATGTTGTTCCAAAACCTGTATGTACTCATATGGAAACAAGGTTTGTACATGTTACTTTTTTCTTTGTATGGCACTTTTCTACCTTTAAGGTACTCAAACCACTTTTTAGATTATGACCTCTTTTACCTGGGGGTTGAGTATCTTGCTCAAGGACACTTCAACATGGTCAGTGGGTCAAATCTCCTTGCTGCCGTTTTGTTTAATGGTTTTTTGAAGTTGTGTGGGTAGTTAAAAATATCAAAATTAAATATCACAATTAGTGCGATCAAAGTATCATAGGATTATTATGGTATTGATAAATCTTTTAAAAAGTACTTATATGATGAGGTGGCGACTTGTCCAGGGTGTACGCCGCCTTCCGCCCAAATGCAGCTGAGATAGGCTCCAGCGACTCCCCGTGACCCCAAAAGAGACAACGGGTAGTAAATGGATGGATGGATATACACACTGAAAGGTTTAAACAAATTATTCAATTTTAATGAATGAATGATTTAAATACTACGATGAGATGGCGACTTGTCCAGGGTGTACAACACCTTCCGCCCAAATGCAACTAAGATAGGCTCAGGCGACTCCCCGCGAATCCCCAATAGGGACAAGCGGTAGAAAATGGATGGATGGTTACACACACTAAAAGATTAAAACCAATTGTTCAATTTGTAATGAATGAATGAATGAATGATTTAAATACTAAGATGAGGTGGCGACTTGTCAAGGGTGTGCCCCACCTTCCGCCCGAATGCAGCTGCAAGCGGTAGAAAATGGATGGATGGAGGGATGGATGATTAAATGAACAACACACAGTATACTTTCCTCGGCAAAAACTTATTTCAATGTTTGAATTCCTTATCTTTTTCCGTAAAAAATGTGTAAAGGTTTTCAAAGTGTTCATTTATTTTTTTCGTGGTTACTTGTTATTGTATTGAATAATACGTTTTTTTGTTTGTTTTAATGTATTATTGATTTATTATTAGCCTTGGCGAAAAAAATTTAAAAATGTACTTTTAGTATTAGAGATAAAATGGACATATTTGATAAGTCATATCCAAAATATGTCTGTAATAGAATTAATAATAAAGATGTTTGTATGCAGGCATGAAGAGAATATTGTCATGATCCTTGGCCCGGAACATGTTTTGTCATTTTCTGTTAGTTTTGGACTCCCTTAGTTCCTGTTTGTGCATCTCCGGGTTTGTTTTAGTTTCCATGGGGATTAATTGGGTTCACCTGCCTCTGGTTGGTGGTCGGCACGCTCACCTGTTGTCGACCACTACTCAGAGAGCTATCTATTCACCTCTCTCGCCACACTGGTCCTGGCTTCATTATTTGCTACATGCAAGAGTTACGTTGGGTAAAATACTTGTCTCATATGCTTCTTGATTCCTGCGATAAGTCTCGCCTTACCTTCCTGTGCGATCGGCACGCTTTCCTTTTGCTTGTAGTCTGTTTTTTCTACGTGTTTGATTTTTGAGGAATAAATCATGTTCCTACCTGCACGCTTTCGTCCAGAGTCGTCCATTTGCATCCCGGGGGAACAAACGTCGCATCAAATCATAAAATGCATAAGATTATGTAGAGGAAGTTATTTTCTTTTTTTAATTAAGTTTTTTCTTTTATTGATTTATTCTCCTTACTTTTTTTTACATGATATTTACTGTAATCCTAGTTTATTTTTAATAATTTTGAAACAATATTAAGGACAATACAATACATAATAAAGTAATAAAAAATGATATTTCAAAACCTTCTTGGTTCTCTTAGATCGTATTTTGGTGTATGAATGTCATACCTAATCCTATTAAAATGCATTTAAACTCAAAGCTAGAAACTCAAGTAATGTTGATTGTTTATTAATGTATCAAAGTTTTACCTACTACTAAAAGTTAGCTGTGGGGCAGGGCGTGGTTGGCGCGCCTCCTAACGGAATGGGGTGTGGATGGCCTGGCCTGGAAGCCAGCGGCAGGTGGGTAGACTGCCCAGCTGGGAAGGATTATCTAATCACCTGTCGCCCTTATTAGCAACAGCCGGGACGAAACACGTTGTTGGAGTTGGAGCACAGCGAAACAAACACTGGAGAACAGAGCGAGACACGCCGGACTGAAAAGTCCGAGATATATTTATACGGCTGTATGTCAATAAAAAACTTCATCCAACCTGACAACCGGGCTCACGAATATCTGTCGGCGTCAGGAGAACCCACCATAAGAAGAAAACCTCTACATTAGCAAAATGTCAATTTTTTGTTTACCGTAAAATTCACTGAATGTTTTTTATCTTAAGAACCATAGCAGTAATGTAAAAGCTAAAACATATATTGTAAATTTCAACAAGCTACTCATCACTTAAATTGAACATTTTTCAGGCAAGATATTGTCATGATCCGTAATCCGGATCATGTTTTGTTTAGTTATGTTCAGTTAGTTTTGGACTCCCTTAGTTCCTGTTTTGTGCACTTTGGGTGTTTGTTTTGGTTTCCATGGGTACTTATTGGTTTCTCCTGCCTCTGATTAGTGCTCTGCACGTTCACCTGCTGTTTAGCACTAATCAGAGAGCTACTTAGTCACGTTGCTCGCCACAGTCGGTGTGGCTTCATTGTGTTTGCGGTATGCAACTATCACGTTGGTTTATTCCTGTTTTTGATTCCTGGGCTAAGTTGTCGCCTTAGCTTCCCGTGCGATCGGCACGTTTTTCTTTTGTTTATTTCTGTCTTCTTCTTAATAGTATGATTTAGGATTGATAAATCACCTCCTACCTCACGCTGTCGTCTGGAGCCGTCCGTTCTGCATTCCGAGAGATCAAACCCCGACCCGACTTCGCCAAAAGATGACAGATATCACTAAAGTGAATAAAATGTGTTGTATATAAGTCGGAAATTGTTATTGTTGTTCTCAATAACAATGTCTGAGACCAAGATAGACGCCCACACAGGCTATATTTGTCACTGCCATCAATATGGCAGTGACAAATTTTGTTTCGTGAGACCCGAGTTCTGTCCTTTATAAAAAAAATTAAACTATATATCAAAAGGTTAGGGCTTCACGGTGGCAGAGGGGTTAGTGCGTCTGCCTCACAATACGAAGGTCCTGCAGTCCTGGGTTCAAATCCAGGCTCAGGATCTTTCTGTGTGGAGTTTGCATGTTCTCCCCGTGAATGCGTGGGTTCCCTCCGGGTACTCCGGCTTCCTCCCACTTCCAAAGACATGCACCTGGGGATAGGTTGATTGGCAACACTAAAATTGGCCCTAGTGCGTAAATGTGAGTGTGAATATTGTCTGTCTATCTGTGTTGGCCCTGCGATGAGGTGGCGACTTGTCCAGGGTGTACCCCGCCTTCTGCCCGATTGTAGCTGAGATAGGCGCCAGCGCCCCCCGCGACCCCAAAAGGGAATAAGCGGTAGGAAATGGATGGATGGATGGATCAAAAGGTTATGAGGACATCAAAGTTGGTAGTTACTGACAATCCATCCATTTTCTACCGCTTGTCTCTTTTGGGGTTGCGGGTAGTCGTTGGAACCTATCTCAGCTTCATTCGGGCGGTAGGCGGGTTACACCCTGGACAAGTCGCCACCTCATCGCAGAGATACTGACCAATATTTGAATAACTTTGTCACCAGAGGACCCTGCAATTGCTTGCAGTATGTACATTATATTGAGTATTCACAATACGCAACATGCTTGCAAGACTTTTGGGTGAACATTTTACTCTGTGCACATGTACACAAGGCTTGTGATGGGCATTATGGCTTAATAGACATATTAGACTTTGACTTCCTTTTTATTGTCATTCAAATTTTAACTTTACAGTACAAATAAGAACACATTTTCGTTGCATTAGCTCATGGTAGTGCAGGATAAAAAGGATTAAAGTGCAGATATGAATAAATACATTACTGTACAGATAAATATATTACACTTTTGCATATGCATCCAGGTTTATGGATGTATGTTATATAGTCTTTTGATTCCAGCGAGATAATCCATTTTGGGGAGAATTGAGGGGATTATTATGATGCGTTCAAGAGTCTTACGGCCTGAGGGAAGAAGCTTTAACAGAACCTGGAGGTTCTGCTTCGGAGGCTGTGGAACCTTTTCCGAGAGTCCAGCAGTGAAAACAGTCCTTGGTGGGGGTGGGAAGAGTCTTTGCAGATTTTCAGAGCCCTGGTCAGGCAGCGGCTTTTTGCGATCTCCTGGATAGGAGGAAGAGCAGTCCTGATAATTAATATTGTGATATATATTGCGATCTTTTTGCAATACTGTATGTTTCATAAAATATTAATTGTTGTATGATTACAAAATCACTTCTTCGAATGTCATTTTTGTTTTATTTTGGACGGCAGTATGAATAAGGATATTCATCATCATCATCATCATCATTTATTTTTATTCCTCTCATGAAAATGCATATACCGTATTTTTCGGACTATAAGTCACAGTTTTTTTCATCGTTTGGCCAGGGGTGCGACTTATACTCAGGAGCGACTTATGTGTGAAATTATTAACACATTACCGTAAAATATCAAATAATATTATTTAACTAATTCGTGTAAGAGACTAGACGTATAAGAGCTCATGGGATTTACCGATTAGGAGTGACAGATTGTTTGGTAAAGGTATAGCATGTTTTATATGTTATAGTTATTTGAATTACTTTTACCATAATATGTTACGTTAACATACCAGACACCTTTTCAGTTGGTTATTTATGTGTCATATAACGTACACTTATTCAGCCTGTTCTTCACTATTCTTTATTTATTTTAAATTGCCTTTCAAATGTTTATTCTTGGTGTTGGGTTGTATCAAATTAATTTCCCCAAAAAGTATGACATATATATGTTTTTTTTTCCTTCTTTATTATGAATTTTCGGCAGGTGCGACTTAAAATCCGGAGCGACTTATACTCCGAAAAATACGGTTTACAAGCCACAAACACTCATACTTGCCAACCCTCCCGGATTTTCCGGGAGACTCCCGGAATTCAGCGCCTCACCCGAAAACCTCCCAGGACAAATTTTCTCCCAAAAATCTCCCGAAATTCAGGCGCAGCTGGAGGCCACGCCCCCTCCAGCTCCATGCAGACCTGACTCAATGTTGTGACCCTCTGAAACAGGACGATACTGCCATCCACTGTACATAGAATAGAATGTAAATATATTCTACATTTTAGTGCAGTCAAGGAACATGCATTAGGGAGTCTGTTCTGAAGCCCACAGTAAAGAGACGTAACTTCATCACGTCGCCTGGTTATTGACTCCAACCCAATATAATATATATAATATATATAATATTGACGAACAAAATGAAGAAATACGCTTGCAAGTTCCAGAACGATTGGAAACAAGAATTTCAGTTTATCCAGGAGAGTTCGAAGGGGAAGGGTTATGTTGCCTGTAGAAGATATTCATATTATTCATATATTAAATATTATATGTATAATATATATTATTTATTATTATTATTGTTTATTGTGAGCGAACTGTGGTGCTGAATTTCCCCCAGGGATCAATAAAGTACTTTCTATTCTATTCTATTCTATTCTAAATTTTGTAGAACAGACTTCCCCATTGAACACGGCAGCCGGACAAATTTACTGAGCCATGAACGGTCAGTCAGCGAAGCGCAAAGCGTCCGCAGCGCAGCGTCGTTCACAACCCAGTAATATGGCCCACCTCGCAAAATGGAGACCCGATGGTGTATCTTATGCTAAGACAAAGATGGCTATGCTGCTAGCTGAAAGCAACATCCCGTTGTCATTTGCAGATGTCTACAACAAATCCGTGAAAGATGTTCCAAAGACATGCACCTGAGGATAGGTTGATTGGCAACACTAAATTGGCCCTAGTGTGTGAATGTGAGTGTGAAAGTTGTCTGTCTATCTGTGTTGGCCCTGCGATGAGGTGGCGACTTGTCCAGGGTGTACCCTGCCTTTCGCCCGATTGTAGCTGAGATAGGCGCCAGCGCCCCCCGTGACCCCGAAAGGGAATAAGCGGTAGAAAATGGATGGATGGATGGATGGATGTTCCCGAATTCGGAGATCGCTCGCCAATACGCAAATGGCAGAACAAAGGTTCCTCAAATAGTTTAAGGTAAGTGTTGTTGTTGTTTTTGTAACCAGCAAGCACAGTACAGTTAGTAGAACTACTGTGTTTTTCTTACTGTGTATTTGATAGGTGTCGTCGGAAATTCAACTATTTATTTTATTTATACATAAAATAAAATAAATATATATATAGCTAGAATTCACGGAACGTCAAGTAAGGTAGAATAATTGAGCAATATAACATTCTCATTGTGTTATATGGAAAACTATATTCAACCTTGTTCAAAATAAGTAAGCTTTTAGAAACCTTATTTTTCACATGCATTATATGAGCTTTCCTTGTCAACTTTTCATCCAAGATGACCCCAAGAAATCTTATTTCAGACACCTTCTCAATTTTCACATTTTTTATGGATAAAATAACTTTCTTTTGTTACTGAATACCATATATGTAGTATTTTCCAAATCTAAAGATAATTTATTTATTTGAACCACAATTTTAACTATTTCCTCTTCAGTATTATCGACTAAGACTTTCTAGTCATCTCCTGAACAGTATACATTTGTATCGTCTGCAAATAATACGCACTGTAAAATTTTCGAAGCCTCCCATATATCAATTATATTTAAAGTAAAACGTTTGGATCCTAAAATCGAACCTTGACAACATCCTCGCTGACTACTGATACCAGAGTTTGGTCTCCTCAGGGCCTTGTGCGGTCTGACACACCACCATCTCGTGGTGGCCACAGTCTCCACTCCCCTCCGCAATTTGCCACCAACAACACATGGGATCCTCAAGAAACTGACGATGAGATGCTTCGAATACCAGCCTAACACCATACTCTACAGCTTTCCCCTGACAGTTGATGTCGACCGCTCTGCAGGGTTCCCCCGAGGTCGGGTCGCGGGGCCTTTAGCCTAAGCAGGGAAGCCCAGACTTTCCTCTCCCCAGCCACTACGTCCAGCTCTTCCCGAGGGATCCTGAGGCGTTCCCAGGCCAGCCGGGAGACATAGCCTTCCCAACGTGTCCTGGGTCTTCCCCGAGGCGTTCCCAGGCCAGCCAGGAGACATAGTCTTACCATCAGGTCATGGGTCTTCCCTGTGGTCTCGTACCGGTTGCACATGCCCTAAACACCTCCCTAGGGAGGTTTCTGTTCACCGTTGACCACTGGATATCTTGCTTTCTTGAGTGGGTCTCATATGCAACCCAAGTGCTATTTGATTGGTGCCGGGAGGCATGCCTTAAAGACCATATCCACCGCTTCGTCACCGACTCCTGGGAGAGCGAGGGGATTCCGCATCAGTGGCGCCATGGCATCCCTCTCTTCTTTTACAAGGGGAAGGGCTCGAAACTTTGACTGCCCCAACTCCAGAAGAAATACACTACTTTACTTGGGTCCTTTTAAAGCATATGGACACTTTGCTACTACTAGCATGGGCAGGCTGCCTGCATCCTTGCCAGATCCATCATTGAGCAGATTTTTGTTCTTTACCACATAAGACAACCAAATAACGATAGCAGCCTTCGCAGATATTAAAAAAGCCTTTGATTACCCGGACCAAAAGTGCCTATCGCTGCTTTTGAAAGATACAGGGGGGTGGGGGGGGGTGTTGCCTGTTAGAATAAATATATATAAGTTATCACAAAACTCTTATGCTTAAAAACGGTTGCTATATTTATTATCTATTGTGCTCTTTTCTCCTTAGTGCAAGGGCACACAACTTGTTATATTTCACGGCATATGAGGGGTGGCCTCGTCGCAGATTTTTTCTTTGTTTTATCCTGTTAACAGCCAAGGACTTCAAGTACCTCAACGAAGATAATCAATCAATCAATCAATGTTCATTTATATAGCCCTAAATCACTAGTGTCTCAAAGGGCAGCACAAACCACAACAACATCCTCGGTAGGCCCACATAAGGGCAAGGAAAACTCACACCCAGTGGGACGTCGGTGACAATAATGACTATGAGAAACTTGGAGAGGGCAAACACCCCCCCCCCCCACCACTCACCCCCCCTCTAGGGGACTGAAATCAATGGATGTCGAGCAAGTCTAACATGATATGGTATTGATAAATCTTTTAAAAAGTACTTATACGATGAGGTGGCGACTTGTCCAGGGTGTACGCTGCCTCCCACCCAAATGCAGCTGAGATAGGCTCCAGCGACTCCCCGTGACCCCAAAAGAGACAACGGGTAGTAAATGGATGGTTGGATATACACACTGAAAGGTTTAAACCAATTATTAAATTTTAATGAATGAAGGATTTAAATACCACCCCCCCCCCCACCCCCCCATCTAGGAGACTGAAATCAATGGATGTCGAGCAAGTCTAACATGATACTGTAAAAGTTCAATCCATAGTGGATCCAACACAGCAGCGAGAGTCCCGTCCACAGCGGAGCCAGCAGGAAACCATCCCGAGCAGAAGCGGATCAGCAGCGCAGAGATATCCCCAGCCGATACGCAGGCGAGCGGTCCTTCCTGGGTCCCGACTCTAGACGAGCGGTCCATCCTGGTTCCCGACTCTGGACAGCCAGTACTTCAGCCATGGCCATCAGACCGGATCCCCTCCACAAGGGAGAGTGGGACATAGGAGAAAAACAAAAGAAAGGGCAGATCAACTGGTCTAAAAAGGGAGTCTATTTATAGGCTAGAGTGTACAAATGAGTTTTAAGGTGAGACTTAAATGCATCTATGGAGGTGGCATCTCGAACTGTTAACGGAAGGGCATTCCAGAGTACTGGAGACCGTATGGAAAACGCTCTATAGCCCACAGACTTTTTTTGGGCTTTGGGAATCACTAATAAGCCGGAGTCCTTTGAACGCAGATTTCCTGCCGGGACATATGGTACAATACAATCGGCAAGATAGGCTGGAGCTAGACCGTGTAGTATTTTATACGTAAGTAGTAAAACCTTAAAGTCACATCTTAAGACGACAGCACGCAGACGAAGCAGAGACAAGGCAATCACAAGGCCCCCAGGATATTCCGTCATAAATTGTGCTTACTGGAGCTGCTTTGCAAGATATGTGTGACCACTCCCTTTAGAGGCAGCCTCAGTGATGTTAACTAGGGAAGTCCTGAATGAATAGAGGAGCATGTGGGGCTGTACCTTAGAATGTGGTGGGAGACTATAACTGAGTGCGCAGCCCCAAACGTTTCTCCTCATGAGCAAAATTTAACTCTGTCTCTGCCTGATTCCTTCTTCTTGTCTTGTGTAATAGATAGTTCGGTGTTTGAACCTGACACTGTCCAACATCATTTGGCCCGTTCAGGCGCTATACAGCTCTGTGGGCGTCTCTCCAGTCTGGTTGATGTGACTGCAGGGGTCCACCAGGATTGATGCTGGGACCGAGAAAGTTCCTCACTGTGATCGATTTCATAATGGACCGCACCACACAGGACTCCTCGGCGCTGACCTCGGCGATGGCCATACCTTCACCATCTTTAACTACACTGGCCCTCCTAGACAAGTTGCTTGACACCCTTTTTTCCCTCAGCCACCACTCATCATCCCTTGGCCTCCACGTCAGCTGACCAAAGACAAGGATTCTCTTGCTGAGCTGGTGCATCATGCCTGACTAAGTACGCGTCTCAGAGCCACCCAGAAAAATTCTAAGCTCAGGTGAAGTGCAGAGGAGATGATGTCCTCTGTGGAGCGGTTAGGGCATTGACCAAACTGGTATGAGTCGAATGTGGGGGGAAGTTTGCGGACAATATGATTCTTTACCAGCCTCTAGAAGCACTTCATTATGATGGGGGTGAGTGCCACGGGGTGATAATAATTGAGGGAGGAGATTCTGGGTTTTTTAGGCACTGGAATTATTATAGCAGTCTTAAAACATGATGGCACAACAGCCTGGGGCAGCAAGGTGTTAAAGTTGTCTGTGAAAACCCCAGCCACCTGGTCTGCACATCCCTTAAGCACATCCACCCGGAATGTCATCAGGTCTGGCTGCTTCTCAGGGGTTCACTCTCCTCAGGGCTTTTAGGACATCCTTTTGTGTCCAGGTTGAGTGCCTGCTCATCGGGCAAGGGATGGATTTCCTCACCAGAGTGTTGTTGAGTGTCTCAAACCTTGCAGAGTGGTTGTTGAGGTCATTGAGAGTGCTGATGCTGTCGTCAAACGGGAGGTGGCTTTATAGTCTTTGATGACATTTATGCCCCGCTACATTCGTCTGGTGTTCGTGGGGTTCTCGAAGAAGTCCTGCACTTTCTGACTGTGACCACGCTTTGCAAACCTAATGGCACGGTTCAGGTTCGCTGTGGCTGTTTAAAGTTCTACCATGTCGCCATATTTAAAAGCGCTTTTCCAAGCCTTCAAAATTGCACGAATCTCACAGTTCATTCAGGGTTTCTGGTCAGCCCTTCTGGAGTGACTGTCGTATGTCCAGGGGCAGAGAGTTCCAGCGTTCACCTAACCGGAAGTAAATGTCAAGCTCTGTCAAAGAAGTACGGGGGTCTGGATTTCCATCCACCCATTTTCTACCACTTATTCCCTTTGTACCTACTCAGTGACCTATTGGTTAGAGTCTCCGCCCTGAGATCGGTAGGTCGTGAGTTCAAATCCCGGCCGAGTCATACCAAAGACTATAAAAATGGCACCCATTATCTCCCTGCTTGACACTCAGCATTAAGAGTTGGAATTGGGGGTTAAATCACCATAAACGATACCCGGGCGCGGTACCGCTGCTGCCCACTGCTCTCCTCACCTTTCAGGGGGTTATAGGTCAAATGCAGAGAATAATGCAGAGAATAATTTCGCCACATCTAGTATGTATGTGACAATCATTGGTACTTTAACTTAAACTTTTGGGGTCGCGGGGGGTGCTGGTGCCTATCTCAGCTACAACAAGGCGGAAGACGGCGTACACCCTGGACAAGTCGCCACCTCATCGCAGGGCCAACACAGTTAGACAGACAACATTCACACACTAGGGCCAATTTAGTGTTTCCAATCAACCTATCCCCAGGTGCTTGTCTTCGGAAGTGGGAGGAAGCCAGAGTACCCGGAGGGAACCCACGCAGTCATGGGGAGGACATGCAAACTCTACACAGAAAGATCCCGAGCCCGGGATTGAACCCAGGACTACTCAGGCCCTTTGTATTCTGAGCCAGACGCACTTACCCCTCTTCTACCGTGCTGCCCGGAGTCTGGATTTGACTGCCCATATTTTTATGCTAACAAATGATATTTTAGATGCAGTCTCATGTAATCTTACAGCAAACCAATATCTGCTATCAATATCTGATTGGGACATCCCTAACATGTATATCAGATCATCTACAGCGCCACCGTTTTCCGTCTTGTAAAACCTTACTAAAACCTGTGTCCTTAAAACGGATTAATCGATCTGCAGATGTTGGGTTTTTTTGCATACCACTTGGATATTGTGTTAGTCAGTTTACCAAAAGTAGACTTACTCCTATACCTAGACTTTCTGAGATAGTTATTTTCGACAAACCGGGTGTTACCGGCCAGCTTGTAGGGGAATGCCTGACTGTTACGTTTTGTGTTGTTATGGTACTGTAAAACCAGGGTTTTATGGGTGAATACTGTATGTGGTGTAGAGTTTACCATCATGATCTAATGCTGCCAGATAGCACTGTAGCACCAATTTGTGCCAGTAAAAATAACACATGTTAATAGGATTGTGTTGTGCTACACATGATGGCAGAAATCCATAATACAAAAGAAAAACAGCTTATTTGTGACAGCTCGCCAATTATATGAAGTGGATTTAAAAAAAATAATAATGGCATGAGAATAATCCACAAAACCTGTAGCCATTTCATTTCTGCAATTCCCAGAGTGATAATAAAATCACACAGCATCATGTTTTCCAAGCAAAACCGTATCCCCGCCACAGTAGCTCTCATTGTCAGTAGTGAAGTCGCAAAAGCCGTACAGCAAACAACATATGCTGCGCCCTGTAATCAGCTTATTAGGTGAGAGCCTACTTAGTCGCTGTATGAATACAAATGTGGAACCTCACATATTACCACATGCAGATCCTACAAATTGTGTATTACCAAACATAATGTGCGCAAACATGCACAGTCAGCTGAAAAAAGAAAGTCTGATTGGTTTGGTCAGTGAATCACAATGTGCTGTAGACTATCATATATATTGATTAGGCTAATTGAATTTGAGCAAATTAAAGAATAAAAAAAGAGCTAAAAATCATCGGAATTACCACCGTCCATCAGCTGGGTAACTGGTATAGCTTTGCCTGGATTCTGACTCTATGTCAATGCACCAGCAGCTTATTCCCCCTGCAAACCCTGTTGCCCACGTTCATGAACACCCCCTTGTCCAATTTCATTTTCACAATGTTTGCAATAGAAGTGACTGATGTATACATTGATTTGTTCAGGCTGCAAGAACACTACCCCTCTCTCTTTAATTGCCAAAAAGCAAGCAATAGTCTCAAGTCGTTGACTCTTAGTAAAGCACCGCCTTCAGCATGTAAAAGACTTACCGGTCTTTCGATGATGTTCAAATAAGAAAACTGACTATTTTTTACGCATATCCGCCTGCAATTGAACTTATTTATGTTGTTACATTGTTGTTGATTTGCAAACGTAACTGTTTTCTTAATGAATTGAAAATCGTCAAACTTATTTAGTAGGGGTGTAACGGTTCATTTACTAATATCGACCTATCGATTTATAGTCCTTAGATTCAACTACGGGTAGCACGGTCATTAGAATCAACTACGGGTAGCACGGTGAAACAGGGGTTTGTGCATGTGCCTCACATTACGAAGGTCCTGAGTAGTCCTGGGTTCGATTGGGACCTTTCTGTGTGGAGTTTTCATGTTCTCCCAGTGACTGCGTGGGTTCCCTCCGGGTATTCCAGCTTCCTCCCACCGCCAAAAACATGCACCTGGGGATAGGTTGATTGGCAGCACTAAATTGGCCCTAGTGCGTGAATGTGAGTGTGAATGTTGTCCGTCTATCTGTGTTGGCCCTGTGATGAGGTGGCGACTTGTCCAGGGTGTACCCCGCCTTCCGCCCGAATGCAGCTGATATAGGCTCCAGCATCCCCCGCAACCCCAAAAAAGAGACAAGCTGTAAAAAATGGATGGATGGATGGATGTATGGATGGATGGATGGATGGATAGATTCAACTACGTCAACTTGTGTTCGGTAAGTTCAATCAATCATCAATCAATACATATTTATATATTTAGCCCTAAATCACAAGTGTCTCAATGGGCTGCACAAGCCACAACGACATCCTCAGTTCAGAGCCCACATAAGGGCAAGGAAAAACTCACAACCCAGTGGGATGTCAGTGTAAAGGACTATGAGATACCTTGGAGAGACAGGATGCAATGGAAGTCGAGTGGGTCCAACATAATATTGTGAAGGTCCATTCCATAGTGGATCTAACATCATATTGAGAGTCCAGTCCATAGTGGATCTAACATAATAGTGAGAGTCCAGTCCATAGTGGATCTAACATAATAGTGAGAGTCCAGTCCATAGTGGGGCCAGCACGAGACTATCCCAAGCGGAGGCGAGTCAGAAGCCCAGAGGTGTCCCCAACCGATAAACAAGCGAGCGGTCCACCCCGGGTCCAGACTCTGGACAGCCAGCACTTGTGATGTATCATGTTTTAATTGTATGCATGTTTGAAATAAACTCAAGCCATAAACCAAACTGCTGAAGATCTGCATTTACTTGGTTAACCGATCAATACCAAAATTCCCAGTATCATGCAACCCTATATAATATTACTTTAACAAACAACAAAATATCTATAAATGTATATTTTTGGGCCATCACTAAGGATATGAATTATTATTATTATTATTATTATTAATTATTATCCAGGCTCGACTACTGCAACCCACTTCTTGTCAGGATCCCCAGCAAGAACATCCAGAAGTTGCAGTACATACAGAATAGTGCTGCTAGGATCCTGATGAGACTGCGGACATACGACCAGAGGTGGGTAGAGTAGCCAGAAATTGTACTCAAGTAAGAGTACTGTTACTTTAGAGATTTATTACTCAAGTAAAAGTAAGTAGTAGTCACTCAAATATTTACTTGAGTAAAAGTAAAAAGTATGTTGTGAAAAAACTACTCAAGTACTGAGTAACTGATGAGTAACCTGTTCTTTTAATAATTACGGCAACAAATAATGCACAAAAACATAAAAATAGCAATGAGCAAATTAAATAGCCAGGAATATCTCTTAAGCAACTAAAACAATAATATATATTAAATAATAATACATTAGAATAAAAAAATTAAGGCAAATTGAGCCACAATAACTTAACAGCACCATAGGCTCAGTAGGCATTTATTGATTGATTGATTGATAGATTGATTGATTGATTGAAACTCGTACTAGTAGATTGCACAGTACAGTACATATTCCCTACAATTGACCACTAAATGGTAACACCCCAATAAGTTTTTCAACATTAATCAATTACTAAATAAATGACCAAGTCGAGGTGATCTACCTCATATATACATATACATACACACATATCATTTATATATATATATATATATATATATATATATATATATATATATATATATATATATATATATGTATATATATATATCTATATATGTATATATATATATATATATATATATATATATATATAGATATATATATACATATATATATATATATATATATATGTATATATATATATATATATATATATATATATATATATATATATATATATATATATATATATATATATATAATTTATAGTTTTTTATTTTGCCGTTTTTGTTGAAATGTTAAAGGTGTTTTAATGAATATACATGCATGTTTAACATAGATTCCTATCTTTCATGAAGACAAGAATATAAGTTGGTGTATTACCTTATTCTGATGACTTGCATTGATTGGAATCAGACAGTATAGTGCTGATAATGTCCACATTTTCAAATGGAGGAGAAAAAAAGTTCCTCTTTTCTGTCTAATACCACATGAAAGTAGTTGGTTTTTGGGATCTTATTTGTCCAGCTTCCATATTCCATTTTATACACTTTACAAGAAATACATTGGCGGCAAACTCTGTAGCTTGCTAGCTTGTTTGCTCTGGCTTTCGGAGACTCTTATTTTGTTAGCGCAGGCGCTATGGAGTGGCGCTTTTATTGTGAAGACAGGAACTGTGCGATCAATCTTTAGGCTTGTGACGGGAAGTACGGTTGAAATAAAAAGTGTCTTTTTTCCTTTACACTTTTGATTGATTGATTGAAACTTTTATTAGTAGATTGCACAGTACATTACAAACACTCTGCACAATTGACCACTAAATGGTAACACCCCAATACTTTTTCAACTTTTTTAGGTCGGATTCAACGTGTGACGGTCACGTGACCGCCTGGTTTTGTTTGATTGGTCCAACGTCACCAGTGACTGCATTTGATTGGTGAAACGCAGGCATGCGTAGTTCCTACTTTGAATGCGTGTCTCACAAAATCAAAACAAACAAAACATGCATTAACAGATCGATTAAAAAAAAGTAGCGAGTAACGAGCTGAATGTAAATAAATGGAGCGGAGTAAAAGTAGCGTTTCTTCTTTATAAATATACTCAAGTAAAAGTAAAAGTATGTTGCATAAAAAATACTCTTAGAAGTACAATTTATCCCAAAAGTTACTCAAGTAGATGTAACGGAGTAAATGTAGCGCGTTACTACCCACCTCTGCATACGAACATACAGTATCACACCAACTCTAAAATCCCTTTAGTGACTTCCTGTTCCACTCAGAATTAAATACAAAGTATCCCTGTTAACTCACCAGTGCCTCCATGGAAATGCCCCCCCTCTAACTCAAAGAACTACTCGCCCCCAAATCCTCCACACGACACCTCCGCTCCAAACAGGCTAACCTCCTCCAACCTCCAGGGACAAAGCTACGAACTATGGGAAACCGGGATTTCTGCTCCGCCGCTCCCAGTCTGTGGAACGATCTCCCTGACCACCTGAGGGCACCACAAACTGAGGATGATTTTAAAAAAGGCTTAAAAACCTTTCCTTTTAAAAAAGCCTTTTTATAGATACATGCATACTAGTTCTAGCCATTAGGCTGTTCTAGTTTTTATATCTTATTTATTTTTATTATATATATTTTTTATTTTATTTTAATATAGTGTAGCACTTTGAGGTTGTTTGCTCAATGTAAAGTGCTTTTTAAAAATAAAATCTATTACTATTATTATTATTAGTGCCTTTCAATTTAATGGCCTGAAGCAAATTTTTATCACTTTCGAAAAAAATACCTAAGACGGCCTGGACATGAAGTGAAAACAGAATGTTTGATCATAAACGTCAATAGGATAGTGTTTAGAAGACAGTATTCTAACTTCCTCGTTCATTTATAGTGCTGCTGGCTAAGACAGGTAAATGATTGAAACGGCAAATCAGTCACAAATGGTTTCCTAATCAATTGCTGTTCGGATGCTCACAATACTGGCCCAGCATTTTAAACACATGGACTGAGGCTTTTTTCCCCCGCAGGATGCTTCTGTTGTACCTCCACCTTACTTCAAATAAAGCATTGATGCTGTCAAGGCAGCCAAATACCAGGTAATTGGACCACAAAGCAGGAGCTTATCATCTGGAACCTTGCAAAACGCAGCAGCGATATTGCAATTTTAATCTGTGAACAAACAAATACAGCCTCTTAAGTAGACAAAGAGGAATGAGTTATGATCAGCTATCTCAGTGGTAAAATTTGCATAATTAGATTAAGTGTCTCGTCAGACAAGGCACAAATTTGTGAAGGATCTCCATCCATCCATCTTCTTCCGCTTATCCGAGGTCAGGTCGCGGGGGCAGCAGCCTAAGTAGGGAAGCCCAGACTTCCTTCTCCTCGGCCACTTTGTTTAGCTCTTCCCGGGGGATCCCGATGCATTCCCAGGCCAGCCAGGAGACGTAGTCTTCCCAACGTGTCCTGGGTCTTCCCCGTGGCCTCCTACAAGTTAAACGTGCCCTAAACGCCTCCCTCGGGAGGCGTTCGGGTGGCATCCTGACCAGATGCCCGAACCAGCTCATCTAGCTCCTCTCGATGTGGAGGAGCAGCGACTTTACTTTGAGGTCCTCCCAGATGACAGAGCTTCTCACCCTATCTCTAAGGGAGAACCCCGCCACCTGGCGGAAAAAACTCCGTGCTGGATCTCGTGTACTGTCTAAGGGAAATATATACATAGAACGCTATTACGCGATCTAGCTCAGTCCTATCTTGCCGATTGTATTGTACTATATGTCCTGGCATATGGTAAAGGCACTTGGCGGTCCGATCCTTGGCTACATAAGCTAGCTCTTGGGACGTGGAATGTCACCTCACTGGGTGGGAAGTAGCCTGAGCTACTGCGCGAGGTAGATATGTTCCGACTGGATATAGTCGGACTCAACTCGACGCGCAGCAAGGGCTCTGGAACCAGTTTTCTCGAGAGGGACTGGACTCTCCTCCAACTCTGGCGTTGCCGGCAGTGAGAGGCGATGGGCTGGGGTGTCAATTCTTGTTGCCCCCCAGCTCAAAGCCTGCACATTGGAGTTCAACCCAGTGGACGAGAGGGTAGCTTCCCTCCGCCTTCGGGTGGGGGGATGGGTCCTGACTGTTGTGTGTGCTTGCGCACCAAACAGCAGTTTAAAGTACCCACACTTTTTGGGTACACTCGAAGGAGTGCTGGAAAGTGCTCCCCCGGGTGATTCCCTTGTCCTATTGGGGGACTTCAACGCTCATGTTGGCAATGACAGTGAAACCTGGAGAGGCGTGATTGGGAAGAATGGACGCCCAGATCTAAACCTGAGTAGTGTTTTGTTATTGGACTTTTGTGCTCGTCACAGTTTGTCCATAACAAACACCATGTTCAAACATAAGGGTGTCCATATGTGCACTTGGCACCAGGACACCCTAGGCCGCAGTTCCATGATCGACTTTGTAGTTGTGTCATCGGATTTGCGGCCTCATGTTATGGACATTCGGGTGAATTGAGGGGCGGAGCTTTTTACCGATCACCACCTGGTGGTGAGTTGGCTGTGAGGGTGGGGGAGGAGTCCAGACAGACCTGGCAGGCCCAAGCACATTGTGAGGATCTGCATGGAACGTCTGGCAGAGTCTCCTGTCAGAGAGCGTTTCAATTCCCACCCCCGGAAGAATTTTGAACATGTCACGAGGGAGGTGCGGGACATTGAGTCCGAGTGGACCATGTTCCGCACCTCTATTGCCGAGGCGGCTGATTGGAGCTATGGCACCAAGCTTGTTTTTGGATACAGTTAAAGTAAGGGCATGTTTAACTAGACGGGGGTACATTTGACTATGAAAAAGTATTGAAAAGTTTATGAAAGTGTGACACATCTGTCTTGGTGGAGCTGTAGCGGAGAAAAGCCTACGTCTAGTGACCTTTTCAGTGACTCCGATTGAAGGGAGATTGACTGGGATGATGTTTTGTCACGACGTTCTGATGAAGTGTGCTGCAGTTAGACAGATGGAGATTGAGCTCCAAACAGTTGATCTCTGGAAAACTGTTTGGAACTGACAAAACATGATGGCTGTAGAGTCTGCGGGTGAGGACCAGTGATTCAATGGAGCTGTAGGCTGTGTGCCGTGTTGGTCAGGGTATGTAACGTACAATGTAAAACAAAATCCTATGTTTATGGTTAATTTACTCTAAATTTCTACTGTAATTTTTCAATTTTTTTTAAATAGGTTATAAAACTGTAGAATTGAAGATATTATCTGTAAATAAACAAACCGCCTGTTATTTTAAGTAATGACAAACTATGTATATTTAAATTTTTTTTACAGAAAAATGCCAAATTAATAATACATATCATTTTCTGTTTTCTCAAATTACTTTCAAATTCATGTAAAATTGCAGTAATTAACTTGTATTTAATATGTAGTTTGTTATATAAAAGTCTATGTCCATACTAACAATCTAACAGTTTTATATGTAATTTTAAGGAAAATCTTTTTTTTTTGTAATATTTATGTGCGTTTTTATATTCAAGTTGAAAAATATATGTAGCCTGTTATATAAAGAATTATGCTCATACTAACAATATAACATTTTTCTCTGTAATTTGACACACGTTGGTGACTGCAAGACATACTTGATCAACAGCCATACAAGTCATACTGACGGTGGCCGTACAAACAACTTTAACACTGTTACAGATATGCGCCACACTGTAAACCCACATCAAACAAGAATGACAAACACATTTCGGGAGAACATCTTCACTGTAACATAAAATAAACACAAAAGTACAAATACCCAGAATGCCATGCAGCGCTACTCTTTCAGGCTACACCCCCGCAACCACCAAACCCCGCCCACCTCAACTGACGCACGGAGGGGGGCGGTAATGTGGGGTGGTTGCGGGGGTGTAGCCCGGAAAAGTAGCGATGCATGGCATTCTGGGTATTTGTTCTTTTGTGTTTATTTTGTGTTACGGTGAAGATGTTCTCCCGAAATAAGTTTGTCATTCTTGTTTGATGTGGGTTGACAATGTGGCGCATATTTGTAACAGTGTTAAATTTGTTTTTACGGCCACCGTCAGTGTGATCTGTATGGCTGTTGATCAAGTATGTCTTGCAGTCATTGTTGAATGACCAACGAAGTCTTGCACAACATGCCTCTCAGTCGACACGCTGCTTGTTTGGTGAATGAGCGAACGCCACGAAAGGTTGCCGAGGACAATGAAAGCAGTGCTGTCACGGCACCCTCTAAAAATACTTGTCCGGTCGGTATCGGGACAAACCTTCACGAGGGTCACAGGATGTCTCTCGTTAAAATCGGGAGGATTGGCAAGTATAGTGCTAGGTCGGGATAGCCGTCCAAAGAAGGTGAATCCACTTTTCATGTAGTTTCTGAATCCAGTGGCCCCCCAAGGTAAATTGAATTTGAAACCCCTCATCTTAGAAAAAATCTGTAAAATAATGGTATTTTTATGTGGAACTGCCAGCATTGTCACTTCATTAAAGTTCGTTGATTGTAATAATTTGGAAAAACTCTGTGGAATAAAGGTATTTTTCTGAAGAACTGTTTGCACTTTATTAAAGGTGGTTGATCTTAATAATTTAGTAAAAATCTGTAAAATTATGATATTTTTCCGCAAAACGTTATATGAAAATTTATGTAAATATAATGTTTTTGATCATTATTTGGTTTAAAGTGTTTTACTTTAATTTAATGGTTTTCGTTTGGCAGCCGTAGCTGCCAGTAAATGACCGTTTTTTTACAGAATTTTTTTTTTACAGTGTGGAGTTTGCTCTGCTGGGCGAGATCATCACCGTTTATGAGCAGAATGGCTGCGTTCGAGATATGAGATATGAGACGTCCGGTCCACAGAAGACACGCGTGCATAATTGTTATTAAGAGTTCGAACTGGGGTGGGTTTTTATTTTTTATTTTTTAATTAGAGAAGGTTGAAATAGATTATTGAGGAACTGAGATAAGAGGGGTTTCTGTTTGTTTTCGGTCGTGTGTCTGTGGACTATCAGCTCTGTTGATGCGACCCAGGTCAACGGGTCCTCGATCTAGGTCAAGAGGACCTTTATCGCAGTGATGCTTGATTTGAAATGCTAAAATATATAGGCTGTTTGGATCTGCAGACGGATTTTTGTAGGTTTTTGAACATATTAAGCTACTAAAAGGAGAGGCTGTGTAAAGGCTATTTGTTCTGAATCTGTATGTGTGAGGAGGTTGTGTGACGTGTTACGCGATGGACGTGAGCCAAAGAAGTGTGTCTTGGTTAGCATAGCATATCTGATCATACATTAGAATTGTACAGGATTGGTTTAGTTAGGTATTAAATGCTAAATGGGTTGTACTTGTATAGCGCTTTTCTACCCCTTTTTAAAGAGCCCAAAGCGCTTTGACAGTATTTCCACATTCACCCATTCACACACACATTCACACACTGATGGCGGGAGCTGCCATGCAAAGCGCTCACCAGGACCCATCAGGAGCAAAGGTGAAGTGTCTTGCCCAAGGACACAACGGACGTGACAAGGATGGTGTGACTAGGATGGTAGAAGTTGGGGATTGAACCAGTAACCTTAAGATTGCTGGCACAGCCACAACTTCGCCACGCCACAAAGTTATTGGACGTTTTTTTCTCAGTCTGGAGAGTGAACTGGAAGTTTGAGTTGATAATTTTAGTAAAATAAAAGATGAATAAATAAATAAACATTTAAAAATTAAATAATATTGAGTTTTGTTGTAGTGAAGCACAGTTTGATTCATTATTCAGTTGTTTGCTTTCAAGCTTGATGCTCTGCTGATCTAAACAGTGCTGTAGAACAGACAGGCTGGGATTTGCTTTGAATTAATAGTTATATAGCAAATAAATTAAATTAAAATTAAAAATATAATAGAATAAATTCATATATGTGTATTTCAATCAAGTTATAAGAAAGAGAGAGAGAGAGAGGTTTTTGAAGGCAAGGTGAAGAGAATGGACTGGAAAAAGGAAGAGAAAAAGGATGTTTATAACTTTACGTGAATGGTTTCTAGGAGAGGAGAATAGAAATTGTGTAAAAACCTTAAGGTTCGAATATAAGAGGTTCATATAAAAATAAATGAAATATAAAATATTGGACACTAACAGGGGAAAGATTCCAAAAAGACTATATAGGAGAGAGGTGAGAGAAATGTTTGAAATTGGATTAACAAATAGAAAATAAGATATGAACAAAATGTAAACTGAAGATATGATGATAATCAATCAATCAATGTTTATTTATACAGCCCTAAATCACAAATGTCTCAAAGGACTGTACAAACCACTACGACTACGACATCCTCGGAAGAACCCACAAGGGAAAGGAGAACTCACACCCAGTGGGACGCCAGTGACAATGATGATTATGAGAACCTTGGAGAGGACCTCATATGTGGGCAACCCCTTTAACACCCTGGGGGACCGAAAGCAATGGATGTCGAGCGGGTCTAACATACATATAAAATATATATATAAATATATGTATACCAAAATGGATACATGGATGATACACCAAAGGATTGGGAGAATTACATGTGGTCAGATGAAACCAAAATAGAACTTTTTGGTATAAACTCAACTCGTCGTGTTTAGAGGAAGAAGAATAGTGAGTTGCATCCCAAGAACACCATGCCTACTGTGAAGCGTGGGGGTGGAAACATCATGCTTTGGGGCTGTTTTTCTGCTAAGGGGACAGGACGATTGATCCGTGTTAATGAATGGGGCCATGTATTGTGAGATTTTGAGCCAAAACCTCCTTCCATCAGTGAGAGCTTTGAATGGTTGACCAAATACTTATTTTACACCATACTTTACAAATAAATTCTTTAAAATTCCTACAATGTGAATTCCTGGATTTTTTTTCATATTCTGTCTCTTACAGTTGAAGTGTACCTATGATGAAAATTACAGACCTCTGTCATCATTTTAAGTGGGAAAACTTGCACAATCGGTGGCTGACTAAATACTTTTTTGCCCCACTGTATGTTCACAAAGATGTGTATGATCAAGGTATTCTGTTATCAATTCTGCAGGCTGGAAAAAGCGATTGCTCACGGAAGTGAGGGTCATAGAGGAATTTTTAGCCGAATAACAACATTGGGTTTTTCGCCTCTATCTGCAGTAGATATTAGTACCGAAGTGGCCTAGGTCAGAAATTGGCATTGGTCCAGGGTTCTATAACTGTATTCTATAATTGATCGCAGGTGACTGTGTTGAAAGTCACATTTATAAACACAGTAGCTGTTATGCTACTGAAGATCAAGTCAGACACGAATGTGTCCTTGATTGCTCCTGTTCATCGTGAGAGTCATCTTCCGTCATGGAGTAATCACAATTGTCCTACACAATGTCCACGTTTAGTATTTTCTTGTCCAATTTCCTTTGTCCTCTTAGAAAGAAAGGCAATTACATCAAATTATCCCGCCTGCTGAAATAAAAGCAATGGGAATTAGAACATTTTTTTTAAATGCAGCTCTCAAAAGAATGCATTAGAGTTGCCACGGTTGTTTTAGTCATCCAAATCAGATTTTTTTAGGAAATTATTTTAAATGCAAACCTTTCCAAAAATGCTAGGCATCATAGGAGAAGTCGCCCAACCAAGAAGCAAGCTAGCTTGTCTAATTTTCGATAAAAGTTTTGTTTACCGCTTCCTAACCAGTGTTGATGAATGAGTGATAGTGAAGTGTTTTTATGTTATTGTCATGGTATTAGTTAAATATTGATTCTGAAACGGTTCGAGATCATGTGGGCATTTGGAGTCGATGCATTGGAAGACAGAGAGTAAACTTGGTTTATTTTTTTTAGTAATAAAAGTAGTCATCCCTTATACATAAAATGCCTATCTCTTTAATGTCATGCTGTTTCTAAGAGAGACCACATCGATGGACACATGTTTTAAAGGCTGTGATGAGTTGGTGACTTGTCCAGGGTGTACGCCGCCTTCCGGCCAAATGCAGCTGAGATGGGCTCCAGCAACCCCCGCGACTCCAAAAGGGACAAGCGGTAGAAAGTGGATGGGTGGATGGATGTTTTAAAGGCAAACCAGATGACCGTGCAGCTGCTAATGTTAGGGACAGCATTTGAGTGTATCGCTTAGTTCTTTTGCACTACATTAAATTTATAGTTTCTGTGTTGAAAGTATGCTCTTTTTTTTGGCAATCTGTGTCCAAAGACTCCTATAGAAAGGCCCTCAGGCAAAGTGGGAGATTGATGATGATGAGATAGTCAGGCTCAAAAAATATGTAAGTTCCACATTTTTCATTCAGGTGGGCCATGCCCTACAACATATTGTAGGGCATAGTATATATTTGTTTTATTTTTCCAAACATCCCTCTTCTTTCTTTTTCTTCAGCCTATAAAAGTTAAGTGCTGGTCTGCCTTAGAGGAGTTATTCAAGGATGCCGTAAGCCAATAGATGCAATATATTGCCAAGAAAAGGTGAATTTTTCCATGATTTTGCAAAAGAAATGCTGAAAGTTTTGAAGTCATTTTAAAGAACTTTCAAGTTTTCTTTTGTAATGTGTGGTATCTGTGTTGGCCCTGTAGTATGTCAGAAAAAATAGATGTAATTTATCAAAAAACTTTGTGTTCTCTAAGTTCCCAATGAACATATAAGAGGTTGTCTTGTTGCATCAAGCCAAAGGCTCGGAAATGTCATTTGTGTATTAGAGGGAGGAGCCGGAGGGGGACGGGGACGGAGGGTTAGCGATTGTGATCCAAGACTTGACCAAGCTGAATTCAGGACCAGCCTAAGCCCGAGACATATTTTTCTTTTGTGTTAATGTGACCGAAAACAATGGATTTTTACTTACCCCCGTTTCTTTAGAAACAGCTGTTATTATGTCATAAAAATAGGTGGCGTACAATCTTTCGACCGAGCGTGGTGGAAGACTGTACAAAGACTACAGTCGCCACGTCTCTCCTCAAAATTGAGCAAAATGTAATTGTGTCTCTGTTTATTTCCTTGCTTCTTGTCTTGTTTAATAGATGTCATCGATGTTTGAACCTGACATGATGAGGTGGCGACTTGTCCAGGGTGTACACAGCCTTCCGCCCGAATGCAGCTGAGATAGGCTCCAGGATCCCCCGCCACCCAAAATGGATGGATGAATGTGATGTATTGTATGGAGCTAAAAGCTTTTTTTCTTGAAAACACATCTACTTTGAAACACCGAGTTCATGTTTGGAGGTTGAATTTTCAAAAATGCATCATTTAAAGACATTCACCTGGGGATAGGTTGATTGGCAACACTAAATTGGCCCTAGTGTGTGAATGTGAGTGTGAATGTTGTCTGTCTATCTGTGTTGGCCCTGCGATGAGGTGGCGACTTGTCCAGGGTGTACCCTGCCTTCCGCCCGATTGTAGCTGAGATAGGCGCCAGCGCCCCCCGCGACCCCGAAAGGGAATAAGCGGTAGAAAATGGATGGATGGATGGCATCATTTAAAATGTTTTTTTTTTTTTTTTCATTTTGATTCACACTCATAATTATTTTGAATGATTTGACAGAAGTACAAGCTTGTCTGAAGTTTAAAAAAACAACACTTGACTGACTCAAAGTAAGCTTGGGAGAATGTGATGTTTTCATAATGATTCAAACTGAGCTCTCTGTCATCATCTTGACTTTTAAATGTTTAAAGGCCGAGATGATAAGAGCCAAACCACAAAATATCTACTGTCTAATATAGAGGTTGACCTAAAGCGGACCGGGGTAATTATTTTGTCTCGGGGGCCACATTTAGAGAAAAAAAATGTGTCTGGGGGTCGGTGTATCTATTTTTAGGGACATTGATACAAAACTTCAAGATAATGGCCAATTGAATGCTAAAAACGTTATGACAGACCGCTTTAACAAACGTAAAATAATTTAATTTTTTTCTATAAACGATAAAACACTGAATATTGACAAAATATCACAATCAAGTGAAACGCAACCAAAATGCAAAAAAAAACAGTTTAATATGAACGTGAAGGTTACAAAATAAACCCACCTACAATCTGATACATCTCATATATCACTAAGCTTTAGAACTTTGTTGTGAAAATCTCCTTCCGCGTCAATGGAAACGCTTCCCGCCCACAGTAACCTATCCTATCCTATCCTATCCTAGCTGCCCTCATGTTGAACATGACATCCAAGCGTCCTGTGATTGGATACTCGCCGGGACCCATACAGTTGATAGACAGTTGCGGTACACAATCAGATCACGAGTTGTTGACAGTAGCCTATCTATGTAGCCTGATGTGAATGAGACTGTGATTGGATACTCACTTGTCATTCCAAAGGGAATATCCAATCACAAGTTGCAATTTGGCAGAAAGCGGGAAGTGTTGACCCACAAAGAAGGAGAACAAAACGTTGATTAGGTGGCAGATATAATGTACATCTGCCATGCCATTTTCAAGAAGGATATTTAAAGAGAAACTACATCTTGTGAGACGATGTCAGTGATGAAATGGGAAAATGTCCGCCATTTCCATCATCGGCGGTCACTCGAACGAATATGACGATCCTCTTGGTAAGGGTGTATCCCTTTATGGAGAAAGCCTGTGCGTTACTTTGTTTAACGTGGGGAGACTGGTGCACAGACAGTCACCAAACGATCCTTGAAAGAATCGGGTCAGAGTCCAGTGGCATGGAGGCACCCTTTTCTGCTGCAGCCTTTTCTGCCATCGCAGCCATTGTGGTAGTTCTTCCATCTACCGTCTTCCGCCTGCTCCACCGTTGAGGTCTTCACCGTATCCCTGGCTCGGGGGCAGTCAGGTGCTAGGCCTTTGCCAAGGGCCACCTGGGGTAACAGTACTAAAAGGGTTAACCTCCTAGTGCCCCAAGACCCCATAGAGGAGCCTCCGGTGCCGGATGCACTTTAACATCATGCCCAGTACCACTGGCTTATACGACGTTGAATGGGTGCTACAATTTCTGAGTTCAAATATTTGATTTTCTTTATTTTTTCACGTAAATGATTTTTGCAATTTTAATGTTAGACTATACCATATAATATATGTTTTATTGCTGATGCAGATTTGTTGATTCTTAAATATGCCAGAAAATAACCCTTTTTGTACACTGTTGAGGTGATCCAATGCCAAGTAGTGCGTAAATGTGTTTGTGGTGGTTTCACTCTGGTGGATTCTCCTGACCATGAAAGACCTTCACGGCAGCCCGGTAGTCTGGTTTCAACAATGTCTTTATTTTGAGTGCACACGTTCCAGGACAGCAGGACTCTGCAACCTTCAGTCTTTTCCTGCTGTGAGCGCACGCCAGGACAGCACTCTGCTCGGCTACTTTTCATTCCCCTCTGGGTGGCATACCTTCGGGTCTCTCTCTTTCTCTCTGCGTGGTCTCGTGTGCTTATTTTGCGTCTCACTCCAACCCATGTGTCATGGCCCCGGCCGCTGCTGATAAGCATGGCAGGTGATTGGAGGATCAGTTCCAGCTGGGCAATCCAATCACCTGCCAGCTGTGCTTCAAAGCCGGTCCTAACACACCCCATTACGCAGCAGGCGCGCAGACAACGCCCCCCTCTACAGTGTTCATGTATCGTATTTCTTTAGCTGTGGTCATGTGGTGACATAAATTATGGTATTTTAAGAGGTACTCATTGAAGTGTAATTAGCGAACATTACAAAAAAAAATTACAGACAAATTGCCAAGATTTAACTGAGTAAGCCTCAGCCAGACAGCCAGAACCATCGGCCCAAACAGTCAACGAAAACAAGACCAATTACTTGCTTACTTGCTTGCTTATGGTTGTCCATCGATTCGATGATGACCATCTTCTTTTATTTGTGAGTCTGCTGATGTTTGAACAGTCCGATCCTGGATCCACAGATGCGGTTACAGACCGGGCATGTGAAGGAGGTGCTGGGGGGAGCAGGGGTGGCTCGGCGAGCATGCCTCTTCGCACGCTTTGCTGCACGGTGTTGTGTGCGCTGTTCCTCTATATAATCCACTCCCTGTGAGGAGTGGGAGCGCCAGAGGTCTCGGCAGGAAGCAAGTTCCTCCAGTGAAGAGGGGTTGATCTGGCATCTCTTCAGTGTGGTCTTCATTTGGTCTTTGAACCGCTTCTTCTGCCCACCAGCACTGCGTTGGCCTAGGTGTAACTGACCATAGAGGATTTTGCGTGGAAGTCTATGGCTGGGCATTCGGATGACATGCCCCAACCACCTGAGTTGATGTCGGGTCATGATGGACTCCACACTGCAGCTGCCTGCCCTCTCCAGCACTTCTGTGTGCGGCACTCTGTCCTTCCATGTGATGCCAAGGATCTTCTGCAGACATCTTACATGGAAAGTCTCCAGGCTTCTCAGATGGCGGCTGTAGATAGTCCATGCCTCACATCCATACAGTAATGCAGTGATGCATACTGCTCTGTAGACCAGCACTTTGGTGTGGAGTTTGAGGTTGCTGTTCTGAAAAACCCTTTTCCTTAGACGACCAAAAGATGCTGATGCTTGCTTGAGGCGGTTCTGGATCTCGTAATCCATTGAGCAGGTGTCAGACATTATGCTCCCCAGGTATTTAAAGGTGGGCACCGTGAGCAGCTGTTGCGCTGCTGCTGTGAGGGTTATTGTGGGGTTTTGTGGGAGGTCAGCACTAGACTGACAGAGTACCTCTGTCTTCTGGGTGTTGATCGTCAGTCCCATTCTGGTATATGCAGTTACAACTGCCGAGAGGATGTTTTGCAGAGCCTATGGTGTATGGGCAACCAGGGCACAGTCATCGGCGTATTGCAGCTCAATGATGGTCTCTGAGGTCAGCTTGGTAGTTGCCTGTAGCCTCCTGATGTTAAACAGGTTACCATCAAGCCTGAAGTCTATGGTAACTCCAGCCTGCTCCTCCATCCCCCTACGTAGCAGTGTTGTGACACAGACGAGGAAGATATTGAAGAGAACTGGAGCCAGCACACATCCCTGCCTCATTCCAGTTTTCACACCAAAGGGATCTGAGCTGTGTCTTCCCACTACCACTCGGGCCATCATCCCAGAATGGAACTGTGCAAGGATGGTGAGAAACTTGGGTGGACACCCAAATCTCTTCAGGACTTGCCACAGTAGGTCCCTGTTTACTGTGTCAAATGCATTTGAAAGGTCGACAAAGGTAATGAACAAGTCCTTGTGCTGCTCCCTGCATTTCTGTTGGAGCTGACGTGTCACAAAGATCATGTCAACTGTCCCCCTGTCCTTCCGAAAACCATACTGCGACTCTGGGGTGACCCGTTCTGATATTGTGGGGATGAGTCTGCGGAGCATGACCTTGGCAAGGACCTTTCCAGCAATGGCCAACAGAGAGATACCCCTACTATTGGAGCAGATGGATTTGTCTCCTTTGTTCTTGTAGATGGTCACAATGTTGGCATGTTTCCACTGTTGCGGGACACACTCTCGTCTCCACACCTCTGAAATGTAGAGATGCAGTGTCCGTGTACAGAGGTAGCCTCCTTCCTTGAGAAGTTCAGCCGGGATGCTGTCAGGTCCAGGGGATGTATTGTTTTTCAGGGTTTTGACTGCATGCAGGATTTCTTTGAAGGTTGGGGGAGGTCGAGATCTGGCAAGCTAGGATGTTCAGGGAGCTCTGCAAGGACAGTTGGGTCCACTGGGGTGGGCTGGTTGAGCACGGTGTTAAAATGCTCAGCCCACCGCTCCACTATCATAGCCTGATCCTTGATTAAAGATGTTCCATCAGCAGATCTAACAGGTGCCAGGGAGCAGTTTCTGGGGCCGTAGACAGTTTTCACTGCATCATAGAAACTGTGCATATCATTTCTATCAGCGTGAGACTGGATTTCATTGGCCTTTGAGATCCACAAATCATCTTTCAGTTTTCTGAGAATTGTTTGGGCCTCAGAACGAAGGGCTTGCCATTGCTTTTTATGGAATTAGGATTGTGGGTTGTTCAGGGTGGCTCTGTGTGCCTTGTGCATTCTGTACAGAAGGGTGGAGATCTCTCCAGCATTCTGGTCAAACCAGTCCTGGTGTTTCTTAGTTTTGAAACCAATGCCTTGGGCTGCAGTGTCAAAGAGGGTGGTGGATAGGGAGGTCCACTTCTCATCCATCCCAGACTCTGAGGTGATCAGCGGCTCAATGTCTGCCAGCTTCTCAGTTAGGGAGCGACGGAAGTTGTCACGGGTGTCGCTGCTGGAGAGTCTGGCACAGTTCAGTGTTTTCCTCTTAGGTGCACCGTGACGTGCCTTATATTTGTTCTTTTGTTGGAAGATGGTGTTTATGATGGTAAGATTGTGTTCCGCACAGAGACTAAGGAGTCTCATGCCATTGGGGTTGACTTTTCCAATGCCTATCACACCATTCCAGTTTTGCCTGTTCTTTCCGACTCTTGCATTGAAATCACCAAGCAGCATGATTTTGTCACTCCTCGGGATGTGACTGACGATGTCATCGAGTGCCTGGTAGAAGCAATACTCATCTTCATCATTGGATGGCAGAGTTGGTGCATAGGCACTTACCAAAGTCACATGTCTGCATTTTGCAAGGGGGATGCGAAGAGTCATGAGCCTTTCACTGACACCCACTGGTGATTCTGTGAGCTTGAGCAGAAGGCTGTTCTTGATTGCAAAACCAACTCCGTGAAGGTGTGGTCCGCCCATGGGGCATCCTTTCCAAAAGAATGTATAACCCTCTCCTACTTCATTGAGTGAGCCTTCCTCGAGGAATCGGGTCTCACTGAGTGCTGCCACATCCACATTGTAGCGCTTTAGCTCGCTGGCAACAAATGCTGTTCTGCGCTGTGGTCTGTCCGGACTGGCATCCAGGAGTGTCCTTATGTTCCATACTGCAATTCTAAATGGTATAATCTTTGTATTTCGACCACGTAATGGAATGTCCCAACAGGTGCGGTTTCCTGCCCGGGTACTGTGTTGAGTGGGCAATCTTTAGGCCACCTTTTCTAGGCCTTTCCCCAATTGGGGTGAGCAGTGCTGTTCCTAAATAGGGGCTGCTCAGACGCACAGGAGTCTGCCGGAAACAGCTGCCACTCAATCCCAGCTGCTAACGACCGTTGTCCTGTGCCGCTGACGTGCAGAGTTCCAGCTAAGAGCTTCCAGCTCATTCAAACCTGCCCCCGTTACTAGACGCTCCATCGCCGTCACACTTTTGAGGTCGGAGACTCAGGTAAAGAAGATACCTGTGCAATGATGGTTTTTAGAGTGGCATGAGGGGTGCGCTTTTCCCAACGCCACTACCTTGATTGTAAGAAGATCGTTCCAGTGGCAAGGGAGACCCTAGACGACCGGCATCTTCTTACAGCTGCAGGAAGCTGCCGGAATCCAGGTTTTTGGGAAACCGCCTCAAAGCTTGCCGCCACCAGCTTGCTTTTCTGTCGGGGTGTGCTCCCTTAGCCTTCATCCACTTTTACAGCCATTGTGGTGCTTCTCACTGCTACCATCTTCTGCCTGCTCCACCGTTGAGGTCTTCGGGATCACTCTTAGTCTGGCCTCTACCCTTAGACCTGTTCGGCTTGGGTAACCCTGCCAGGAGTACAAGACTCCAGTCGGCATAGCTCTAGGGGTCATGGAGACACGCAAAGTGCCCCACCACGATAAGGTGGTGATCCCGTCGGACCAATAACACTGCCACCATCAACCGTATCACTGTGAATGGAAATCCAATAGGACTTTGACTATCTGGGTAGCAAGAGGACAGCAAACGGTGATTGTGATGTCAAGGTCAATTTGAGGATTAGCAAAGCAAATCTAACCTTTGCTAAGTTCAAATCTATCTGGAGATCAACTGGACTTAGCAGCCACACAAAGTTCAAGATCTTCAAGAGCAATGCCGTGAGTGTCCGTCTATACGGCTCAGAATGTTGGAAAACTACTTCATCCATAGAAAGAAAGTGAGAAGTTTTTAAAAAAATAAGTGCCTGCGTCACGTCCCGAGGATATTCCGGCCAAACACCATTTCAAATGAAAAACTCCAGGAAAGAGCAACCTCAACCTCAATTAAAGAGACCATCCAAAGTTGACATTTGAGATGGCTTGGACATCCATCATCTTCTCTCCAGAGAAGATCCCTTTATTGGACACCTCAAGGGAGAAGAAACCGAGGCCGACCAAGAGAAACCTGGAGAAGAACTATAGAAAAAAAAGCTCAGGTGTAAGAGATTATCCCTTAAGACTGCTCCCAGAATAGCGACTGACTTGAAATTCCTTGTTTTGCATCAAAGCGCCCAGAAGTGGACTGAGAGAGAGAATTGTGCAACAGTTACTACCATACAAACAATTAAAGGGTACTCTAAATCATTAATAAAACCTTTCTCTTTACAAATTTAAGTTTACGTTGCAAAGGGTAAGGTTTCATCAATGACTAAGAGTAAAGTTCACGCCAAGTCATTATTGAAGCCTCACCAATTATCACCTGATTAATGAAACATGTTATACCTATGATAATACTGTACAATGTAAAACCTTCATGCCCAAAATATCTGCTTGTGTAATTAAACAAGTTTTTAGAACAAAAGCACAACTAGGAAAATGAAAGTGTCAGAATATTTGTATCTAAGTTATCACACAACTTTGTGTTTCAATGAGTTCCCGGCGAGAAGGCAAAAGCAGTCTTTGAACCTACCAAGCAGACGGCTTGTAAAACTCCACTCTGTAGGATGGGAAGCAACATGAAGGTGTTCTGCTTCGTTCATGTATTGTTATCAACAAAGATATATTGTCTTGATCCAAGAACTACAAAGCAAAGAGGAAGCAGGACCTGACTCCCCCACAGGGACCTCTTCTTTGAACTGTTTTACGACCTTTTCTGTGAATTGTTTATGACATTTTCTTTGAACTGTTCTGTAATCAAAGACGATGGCTGTTTAGGACCCCCTCCCTTAGAAACAGCTGTTGCCATGTCATCAGGGAAAGTCCAAATAAAAGAGGAGGCGTACAATCTTTCGCCAGAGCGTGATGGAGACTGTACAAGAGTACAGCCCAGACGTGATCTCCTCAATTGCGCCAAATTTAATTCTGTTTCTGTTTAATTCCTTGCTTTTTGGCTTGTTCAATAGAGGTCATCAGTGTTTGAACCTGACAGAATGTATTCATAAAGCTGTGTTTTTCAATGTTTAAACAACGTCAACACATTGAATCTTCCAAGTAAAATGTTTTAAGACCTCAGTAATGAATAAACCAAAAAAAAAATTAGTTAACCTCCTAATTCCTACCTGAGCACATTTTCTCCATGTTGACGCTATCCATATATAAAAACGTATTTGGGGAAAAAAGTGTCAAAATAGCACCAAAAAGAAGAAGACATGGATGAAAACGAAACAAAAAAGTGTAAAAAAAAAAATTACCCCAAAAATGCCACAAGATAGCAATGAAAAGTGATGAAATGAATTAAAAAAAAGCAACGGTAAAAAACAACAACAAAAGAGTGACAAGACGTACTGTGTAAAGAAAAAACAATGCACTGACTGCAAAGCACGAATAAAAAGTTAAAGTAAAATATGTAGGTTCAAACTGTGAAGAGTTTAGTCATACCGAATCATTGTGGTATTTTCTTGTCTGATGCTTTGTGTTCTGGTCCCTAAAGGAAAATGTGGTCTTTCTTCAAACAAAACGGTACTGCTTCGGTCCACTGGCGCTGCCTAAATCAACCAAAAGCAAAAGTTCTTAAGTGGGGCTTTAACGATCCATGCCAAACCCACCATGGGCTTGCATCATGAGAACAACAACAAACTATTAAATTGTCAACTGTATTTTCAGACAATAAGGCGCACTTAAAATCATTCAATTTTCTCAAAAATTAACAGTGCGCCTTATAACCCGGTGTACCTAATGTACCGAATGATTGTGGTTGTGCTTACCGACCTTTAAGCAATTTTATTTGGTACATGGTGTATTGATAAGTGTGACCGGTAGATGGCAGTCACGCATAAGACCTATGTGTAGATTGCAATATGACCATTGAACATTTACACACGGCGATATAAAATCTATCAAAACGTTTTGGTATGACTTTGAAGCCGCACTGCTTGATAGATTGGCGGTCCATTACGACTACCGTAGTCAGAGATAGCAGTATTTCTATGGTGTGTGGATAAAGACCTCAAAATGGCACCCATTAGCACACATGTTATCTGGCGTTTTGTTTCACAATATTATGCACGACCAACTCTTCTTACCTTCTGGTAGCTGCTGATGTGTATTTGGGATCTGCATAAGTCCTGAAAATGTGCACACTTCTGCCACTGTAGTCCGTGGCGAAGCCGTAGTCAATAAGCTTCTTCTTTTTCATTATCTTCTAGTTATGTGACATTCTCCCTCTGCTGTTGCCATTTCTAATATAAAGTAGTGTAATGTTCTCACTTACATTTTGCTATAGAATTGCTAAAAACTACCGGTGTAGTGAGTTTACATTGTTCACCCACGGAACTTTAGTTATTAGAGAGTGTGCAAGTCGCTTCCTAGCGGTCCAACTGTCAGACTCGGCGCAGGAGCCAAGAGTGCAGGTTTTAACCATGTTTTAATGATATTGTTTCAACACAAGTTTTTTCTCTCCAGTAGAACGTGAACTTTCATTCACGTCCGTATCCTCTATCCCCTTCTGCTCCGGGCCACTAACTGTTAAAGACAACAGATGATTAGATTATCAAGTAAAATCTGTGAAATCTAAACATCTGCCAGCTGTGTCTCGCCGTCAGCACTGCCACGCCCCCCGTCTGATGGTGCTCTGTCCTCAGAGCCATGGACAGAGGGGGTAACCTTTGCTCCTCATGCAAAACCAACTTTTCTTACATTCTGCTACCTGCTGATGTGTATTTAATAGTCCTGAAAACTTGCGCACTGTAGTCCGTGCCAATACTATAGTCCGTAAGCTTCTTCTTTTTCACAATCTTCCTGTTATGGGAAATTCATCCTCTCCTGTTGCCATTTCTAATATAAAGACGTGTTAAGTTCTAACTTATATCTTGCTATGGGAGCACTAGAAACTACCGGCATAGTGAGTTTACATAATTCACCCACCAAACTTTAGTTATTAAGAAGTCCGGTCGGACGTTTTTTTTAACGGGACACATTTCCGGTGTTGCTTTTGCATTTTTGAGCCACGGATGAGGAAATTCTGCTCCATTTTTGATTTAAGTAAAGTCTGAGTGTCATTAAAACAGTTAGCTCCATCTTTTGACACTTCTTCCGTCCTTGCATGCTACACCGCTACAACAAAGATGACGGGGAGAAGACGCTGTCCACAAAACGGCGCATCTAAAGCGACTGTCAGAAAGCGGCTTGAAGATTATCTCTAAAACTAAATCCATGAAACATTTTGACCAGGGAACCACCATTACATGTTATGAAGACCACAAGGAAGTATTTTAAATTTAGAAAAACATCATAATATGACCCCCTTAATGTGCTTTATAATCCGGTGCGCCTTCTGTATGAAAAAAGGCCTGAATAGACCCACTCATCGGCAGTGCGCCTTATAATCCGGTGTGGTCCCGAAATTATGATATTTTGTCCATGCAAAGAGATGACAAGAAACAAAATAAACGGAACAAACGGAGACAGCTCATTTTAAGTGACTGCAGACAGACTAAAAAAGCTTTTTATGCTCAGTTACAGACGGTGGGGAGAGCAAACACCCACGAGTCTGCACAAGATCCAAACCTCTAGAAGCCCAGCGTAAACGCCTCTGTGCTGGCATCAAATCAGCGAGCTCCGTTTCCATGCATGATTCTCCCAAGAGCAGAACTTGTTTGTAGCGGGTGCCTTCAATGCAGAACAGAGTTTGCACGAAACTTGGCTTTACATTAGTCCGGAAAGCAGAAGAGATGACGATGTGTTCATTTCATTGTCTGGGCTTAGCCCCTCCGGTTCAATACCTCTCCTAAAATTCAGCGAATTTTGGCACCTCACATGAATGCCCCTCCAGGAGCAGAGCAGCATAGCCACTCCTTCTAAGAACCAGGTTTGCGTTCGCCCATACCAAAAATGGTTTCAACTTACATTACATTTGATGAAATACTTTTAAATACGCAAATTCAATTGCATGTTTTTTTCTTTTGTGGGAAAACCATAGGATAGGCCTGCATAACTGTTGATCGACCCTATATACCAGACTTGGGAAAATTAAGACCTGTGGTCCGCATGTGGCTCGTTAAGCTTTTCATTTGGCCTGCCGGACATTCCCAAATATTTTTATTCAGATCATTAAGATGGAAAGTGTAGCTGCCATTATGATGTGCAGTGATGTTTTCAAATGATCGTACATTTTGAACTATACAAAAAATTTCAACGGTTGGAATCTGCGCTTTTGCATGATATACTAGTCACTAAAGTAATATAAGTCCAGCTCAGACGAGGCACCAAGCAGTGTGGGTGGGGAGCATGGATGAAGTGTTGGCAGTCCAGAGTCGGGACCCGGGGCGGACCGCTCGCCTGTGCATCGGTTGGGGACATCTCTGCGCTGCTGACCCGTCTCCGCTCGAAATGGTCTCCTCCTGGCCCCACTATGGACTGGACTCTCACTATTATGTTAGATCCACTATAGACTGGACTTTCACAATATTATGCTAGACCCACTCGACGTCAATTGCATCCGGTCTACCCTAGGGGGAGGTCACCCACATTTGCGGTCTTCTCCAAGGTTTTTCATAGTCATTCTTATTGACATCCCACTGGGTTGTGAGTTTTTGGCCTTATGTGGGCTCTGAATCGAGGATGCAGTTGTGGCTTGTGCAGCCCTTTGAGACACTTGTGATTTAGGGCTACATAAATAAACATTGATTGATTGATTGATTGATTGATTCCACAGAGTGTTTCCAGAGCGGCCAGCCTGAAATGCGGGTGTCAGGGACAGACGCGGAAGGAGATTTTTACAAGATATTTCTGAAGCTTAGTGATATATCAGATGTATCAGATTGTAGGTGGGGTTTTTTTTACCCTTAGCGTTCATATTTCACTGTTTCTGTTGCATGTTTGTTGCATTTTGCTTGATTATAAAATATGTCGATCGAGAGGGGCTGTGACGTTCATATGCTGTCAATAGGACGATATAGAAAATGACTACATCGTGATATTTGAGTATACGTTCTCACGCAGTTGCTTTTAGCTGCGGGCATTACACTGCAGGCTTTTCTTCCTCTTTCTTGTCTTTCCTCACAGAGACCTAAAACAAATGCACCTTCTTACATACGTCACATACGCCCTCGCGGAGCAGAGAAGTAGCGGCATGGTAACATTAGCCGTGGTCCTAACGGAGCGGTGCGAGCGGTAATACGAGAGAAAAAAAGTGCGAATCTGGTAACAAATGAAGGAAGAAATAATTACCAAAAAAAACCAGCACGGGGTCTATCATGTGGCGGTGGTTTGGCTTCAAGCGGGAATATGTCAAACATACAACCGTAATATGTCAAGTATGTGGCAAAAGCTTTGCTAGAAAAAGTAGCAACTCTACTAATGTAGCATCATTTGAAAAGTCACCTGCTAGAGAATGAAGAGTGCTTGAAACAACTGCGCCATTATCCAGCTGTCATGCAGACATGAGCCGGCCACCAACTGCACTACCAGCCAGCCGACAACCGACCGCCAGGCCCCCATCATTTCGCCAGACCAGCTACGACTGCGTCACTGCCTAGCCGCCATCCAGCCCGGCTACAACCAAGGGAACAACATGCCGCTATGCAGCCTGACTACAACCGCACCATTATCCAGCTGACATGCAGACACGAACTGTCCAACAACTGTACTACCAGCCAGCGGACAACAGACCGCCAGGCACCTGCCATTTAGCCAGGCCCGGCTACAACAGGGCCACCATATAGCCGACATCCCACCCCCAGACAGCTGCCCTCCGGCCAGTCCCGGTTGCAACTGCGTCACCACCTAGCCATCATTCAGCCCGAGTGAACAACTAGCCCCTATCCAGCCCTGCTACAACTGGGTCATTATCCAGCTGCCATGCAAACACGAACCGGCCACCAACTGCACTACCAGCCAGCCAACCAGTGATTGCTAGGCATGTGCCATTTGGCCAGGCCTGGCTACAACTGCGTTACCACCTAGCCACCATCCAGCCCGACTACAACCGAGTAAATAGCTAGCCACTATCAGGCCTGACTAAAACTGCGGCATTATCCAGTTGCCATGCAGACATGAACCGGCCACCAACTGTACTACCAGCCAGCTGATAACTGACCACTAGGCACGTGCCATTTGGCCAGGCCTGGCAACAACTGTTTTACCACCTAACCATCATTCAGCCCGGCTACAACCGAGTGAATAACTAGCCCCTATCCAGCCCTGACTACAATCCCGTTGCCAACGAGCCACTATCCAAACGGGCAATCAGCCCCAACAGCAAATAGCTATCACAACTAGGAT